>NC_052532.1:184643982-184776482 GCF_016699485.2 Gallus gallus
TGCACCCCTGGCTATGATCTTGTCTTATTGCTGAGTGTCCCTTATGTCTGCCAGTTCTGAAAAATATGTATTTAAAGAAAAAAAAAAGTTGAACTTCTCCAAACAAGTTGTTTGGACAGAGCATGGGCAGTCATGTCAAAACAAACCTATATGTTCTTAATAAATGTAGAATGTGGGTCATTTGGAAAACTGTTTTTCCGGACTAGGGGAAGAAATTGCACCTCTTGTCGGCTGTGTCCCTTTATGTCCATGGTTAAATCTCAGAAAATGAAATAAAAATTTATTTCCTCTTGCACTTTCGCAGAGGAGCTTAATCCAAGCTGCAATCTAACCCTAAAGGAATAAGAACAGTATTTTATTTGTGACAAGACTGGCCAACATATCTGGCTTTTAAATCTTACTGTTAAGCTGTTTCTACATGAAGATTTCCAATTGAATCATATTACTGGTGTGTTACGTTCAAGCACTATCAGGACACAACCAGGTAGCATATTCAAAGCTGCTACAGCAGACTGATGAAGAATCATTAGCAAGATAAAAGGGCAGATGACAAAAATTAATGTGAAGAAAGGAAAAATTACCTCATACCAGGCTCAGGAAGAGTTATAATTGAGTTTTTGTAAATGAAAAAAGAGAAACCTCTTGCAGAATGTAAGCCTACTGATAACTCTGTATTGACTGCCAAAAGAGGGGTGCCAGATGCTAATCAAGGACTGGAACATCATTTTGCATCCCAGCTCCAAACATGAGATAGTGCCTGTTTTTCCACAGGAATGATCTATATGTAAGACCAAGGCAGACACTGGTCCCCATGGCCACCACAGCATCTGCAAAAAGTCATTCCCTGCCCTCTAACGCTCATTCCTGGCTATGTGTACCACAACAAGATGAGAAGCAGCTTGATGGTGACCATCTCACTCCATAGTAAGGCTGAAAATCTAGTCGGAGCAACCAACTGTTGAGCAGTACTGGTGCCATTTCCAGGGCATCTGGACTAGGATTATATCATTTTTTGTTATAAAGTAACATCTCTCTCCAAACTTCCCTTATACCCGCCATAGATGTGATTGCAAAGACACATACATATGTGACAATCATACATTGAAAAGAGACATAATATGAAAGCCATGCTTGGATTTTAATTCTTTCAGATGTTTTCTGAAGTCTGTAATTTCAGCAATAGGAGAAAGAATCTGACAGTCAAAGGCAATCACTTCTCCAATCAGCTGCTTTATTTACCAAGTCTACTGGATGTGCAATTATTCCATCTGCATAAAGATTGCTTTAATTTTTAATTTACATATAAGATCGTAAAAGTTACATGATTGACAGCACTGGAAATGGAAGACAATTTGTCCAAAAAGAAAGTAAACTGCTTTTATGAAAGGCAAGAGCGATGCAAGGCTCTTCTTTCATGCCTGTGATGTTCCTCAGATTTAGAAACAGAGGGACCAATTTAAGGATTAAGAGAGTGCTTTAAACTCCGAGTAAGTCTTTTAAAAGTGCATACAAAATAACAAAAATAAAATACAAAATCACTTGTAAATTGAATTTTTTGCAAGAGTCTCTATGAATTTTTAAACAGATCCTTTTTGACACTAGCAGTTACTAAGATAGCCCGACTAAGAGAAACAAGATAATTTCACTGTGAAACAGAGCAGAAACTGAGTAGAAAACATAGCATCACCTTTGTGAAGTTATTTTACTGAAAAGCATCTGAAGAAACATCTTTGCTTGATCCTGAATGTAATCATTTTCTACAAATGAACAAAACATGAACAGTCTGAGATGACTGAAATGCAGCAGAGGTTGGAAGCAATGCAGACCAACAATGGTCTGAATAGACCTGATGGGAGTTCCCACTTTAAACACACACGTTTTTAACAAGTGCACAGAAAAAGATGAGATATGAACTCTGAAGCTGTTTGTGCAGCTTTTAAACCCCACCAGGCCCCAGAACTCACACATTTTGTACTGACTGGACAGACTGAGGTCACCAATGTATCAGCAGAAGTGGCTGATCAGAAGTACCGGACGGTAATGCGTGTAGCCTATCTGTAATGTGTTCCTCAGCAACTGTAGCACCTTATGGGAGACCCAGTCCTTACTGCAGAAACAGAAAAACCTACAATTCTAAATCACATTTATGTATTATTAGTCTAGAGAATGCTAATTTGACACATGCATTCTTTCCCTGGTCCCTTGTTTTTCATGCATACTGTTAATTATATTAGGATAATCCCTCAGGTTTAAGATAATGATAGAGAAACGTTCTGCTGAACTCTGATCCTTCTCAACACAAAAAAAAGTCTTCAGTATAATGACATATCAGACTGTAAGGAGCTGCAATAATATTCAGAAATGTCTTTTTCCATGTGGTACTTGCAAATGCTATTAGCAAATGAATCTTTACGAAGTCATATTATCTAGGAATTTATCAAAAAGAAACCATCTACAAAGCAAAAGAACACAGAGAGGAACCAAAAGTCTATCCTTAAAAAGCAGATACCAGCTGTGAGAAGCGATGGTAAATAGATAAAAACTAATAAAGTGAGCAGCAGGTGGATGAAAGCTCAGGTAGTTTACAGCTACCAGCTTAAATCTATCTCCAGAGGATCTTTGAACAGAACTGCCTTCCTCTTCCTTTCCTCTGCAATGTCAGACTGAACTTGATGGCACTGACAATTTGTGACACTGAGACCGGTCAAGGGGTCCATAGGCCATCGGCTGAGCAGGGAGGTACACAGTGTGTAGTAATCTTCCTCACATTTAGGAAGTTATACTCTTTCATTAAAAAAAAAAACAACAAACTCTGCAGTGAATGTAAATTATGATACACTGAACACAATAGCTCATTTGCACATCAGCGTCAGTTTGTTGCTGAGAGGGAGGTGTTTACGCTGTTGTTTGTGTGCTGTATTTAGCACGAAGATAATGTAATCCTGCCGATGAGTCCTGTAAATGGGACTGTCTTTATACCACAGCCTCAGCAGAGATTTTCACAAACAGAATCATAAAGTTACCATCCTAAATTTGCAATTAGAAAAGGTACGAGAAAACCTGAGTTCCAAAATGCTGAGAACCCAACTGCCTGCAGAAATGCTTGCAGATATTGTTTGCAGAGTCATCCTAGTTCTTCCTCATTAGATCTTAAGCGCATTTTATGTATTTGTGCTCTCCCTCAGCAAGTCACCCATATACCCTTTGCTGCATCTAACCTTAACTTATTTTGACTAAAGTAGCATTTGATCCAAAACTTTAATCTAAAAATCCTCATACAGTTATCGCGGCAGCAATAAATAAAGAAGACCCATCATATAACCCAAGAACTCTTTAAAGTATAAGCATAAATCTGTATCAAATGAGAATCAGATAAGAACAATTTCAAACTGAAGACAGAATGGTTTTCAATAACCTTTTGTTGCTTAAGGTCTTGGGGAAATTCAGTGGCAGCGACGGTGACAGAATGAACACAATGTCTTTGCTGTCACTGGAGAACAGAGTCCTCCCAGATTCCTCATACAGTCCCCATTTTTTAACATGAGATGATGCAATAAATTCTACCCTAGTGAAAAGGAAAAAAATATATATCCAAGGAGCTTCTTCCCTTATAGTGGGATAAATCAGACAAACGGTGCCCAGGTTTGAAGCGTTCAGAAGGCAAACACTATTTTTGTAATTTGAGCCTTTTTCTTAGGGTGAGTGTCTCAACCAGCTGGGTTCACAGTTCTGCAGCAATCACAGAGGAACATTCTGCTTTCATTTAATATGACATTTCCTCCGTGTATGAGTTATTAGTGTGAAGCTGGAGCCCACAGCAAAAATAGAAGCTCAGCTTCTACTAAGTGCTTTCTTTCTGCTAAGCTGTAGAAGCAGTTTACAGCCTTTTAGCTATAAGGTGATCTGGGTTTGACTAAAGAATGATAGAGCTAAAGTATGAAATCTAATTGTTGTAGACTGGGTGACATTACTTGAATATTTGTTTCCCAGTACAATTCAAAAATATACTAAGCATCTGTGCAGTTCCATCAAAATTAAAACAAAGCAGTGATGAAAAAAGAAACTAAAACCACGGCTTCTAGAAAAAAACAAGTCAGACTTTTTAATTGGAATTTCAGCTTCTTCCTGAATGCTTTGCTGAAATTGATACAGCTAAAATAAATGGCACTAAATAGAATCAAATATCTTCAGGAAAAAAAATGTTTGTTTTTTTTAAAAATAAAGGAAAAAATATAGCTTTTGAAAGTGTTTGTTTCAGGGAGCCATTAAATCAACCATGTGAAGAGAACTTCAGTAAAAACAAGCTAATAAAGTTGCTGTGATATATTAACTTGTAAGAGCAGGAAGGGAGTATTTTTATCATATTCTGAAACAGTATTAGTAAGTTGTACAGATAGAAAATGAAAGAACTGTTGTGTTTGCAGAATCTAAAGAAAAACAGTGCCAGAAAAACAGGCATTTTATTTGTTTGTTAAGGTTATAAAATCCAAGCCTACTTACTTTGCTGATTAGGCCCTCCAAACCAGTTAAATGTGTTGGAGATGTAATCAGAGCTGACCTCTCATGGCCAGATGCTACAAGAAACTGATGCTTCTCCCATCATGAAACAAAACCCATGGGCCTGCTAGGGATAGGTGTCTTGCTCTGAGCCATAGTGTCATCCAAGGATACATGGGACTGATTACCCCGGCCCAGACTCTGCCCTGACTTGCATGAGATGCTAAAGGTAGCTGGGAGCTTGAGACAATATCATCAAGTCCCTTAGGACTGATGTGCTCAGATTGTTGTGTGCTGTTTCCCTACCCACTCACCAGGTTACAGACTTCAAACAGATCTTTGCTGTGTCCAGTCACTGCCTGGTGAGCCCTTAAGAAGAAACGTCGCCACATTCACCCCCTTATTCAATTTTAAGGATGCTCTGCTTCTAAACAAAGTCTGTTCTTTGGTGTCTTTGTAAGAGGTCCTTTGAGGTCTTTACATCTACATTCTTCCAACATTTTCAACTCATTTGTTGACAAAGTGGCATCATGAAAAATAATTGCCCCCTCTTTTTTCTCATATTCTTGTTGAAAAACAGGCCTTCTAAATTCACTTTTGTGATCTCTCTGTCATGGATGTTGAAATATTTTTAAATGGCTTACAAGCAAATTTTCAGCTCACAATCTGTTTCCACAGTGTGCTGTTTCAAAATTCTCCATGTGACATATTTCCATCTTTATTTTTGTACCAGTGTTGCCAAATTTCCGGATTTTACAGTACCTAAAAAATGTTCTATTCATCCCTTTAGCTGTTAACCCACATGGGTGCTTCTCATTTCTGCCACAAAAAAAAAAAAAAAAAAAAAAAAAAAAAATCAAGTTGGATCTAAACAAGTTATTTTTTTACTTGCTTCAGACCCAAATTTGCGGTTTCCATCTTTAGTTTTACTGCTTTGGACTCCTTCTCACTGACTTTAGTTAAGTATTAGGAGCAGCCAACCCTCCAACTTTTCTATCTTCTCATTCAGGTACCTATCTTTGGGACAGGTAGGAACATGAGAATTAAAATCAAATTGTTTTCATGATGTTATCTAAATAATCTAAGTTCATATTACAAATCAATTTGTTGTTACCATCACCTACAGAGGAGCACATGAAACGGAATAGCATAGTGACTTTATCGTTAAGATTTTATACCTTCTTTTTAATGCAATTTCCACAAATCATATATTTCATAGTTCCTCTATAACTTCATACACTTTATGTGCACCATTCTTTCCATGGGAATCTTTAAAATCCAAGAGAACGTCTACTTTCCTTTGTAGCTTCATAGCTCCAATTGAGACAAAAGACACTGAAAAGATGACTAAAGAGAGAGCAGTACAATGTAGCTTCCCCCCTACGTTTTGTTTAGCAGAAGTTTGTGTAGTACAGTTTTCTTCAAGTCCAGAATGGCCTCATCTATTTAAAGAAGATATCTTTCAATTTCAGTGACACCACAGTGTTCATCCTTTTGAATTTAAATCTGTGGTTTCTAGAAGCTTGGATCATCACATGAAGTTTGACAGGTTTTAGGAAATTTTAGTTACAATAGACAGGAGAAATGAAACCGTTTTATCTCAGGTGAAAAATGAGGAAGTTTAAATCATGGGTTTGAAAGTGCTACATGGGGAAATCTTCTGATATACTCAATCTGACATCTCAATAAAAGAGAACACGGCATTGCCGTATAAAATGAAACACACAAAAGAAGGTCAACATTGCTAACTTTCAATTAGACTTGTGCTTCAGAAAGGTTGAGGTGAAGGACCTCAAGGCCTCCCATATCAGCTTTTGATGCTGAACCAAGTGTCCATAGTGAAGTTTGATCTTAGAAAATAAATAACTGGACATTGTCTTGTAGCTTATGAATTACAAGAGTGACAGCACAGATTAAAAAGTAATAAAGAGTCTTATTCACTATTGATTGTTTTTGACTTTTTGGCTATATTCTGAGCTGGTACAAATCAGTTTACCCCCACTGATGTCCATTTTCCGTACGAAGAGGGGTGGCCAGCAGGGGCTGTGAGGTGATTGTTCCTCTCTACTCTGCCCTCATGAGGCCTCATGTGGAGTACTGTGTCCAGCTCTGGGGCCCAAAGTATGAGAAAGACAGAGAACTGTTGGAGAGGGTCAAGAGGAGGGCCACAAAGATGATCGGAGGGCTGGAACACTTCCCTTACAAAGACAGGCTGAGGGAGCTGGGATTGTTCAGCCTGGAGAAAAGAAGGCTGCAGGGTGAGATCATTACAGCCTTCCAGGACCTAAAAGGAGCCTATAAACAGGAGGGGAGCCAACTCTTCACAAGGGTAGATAATGGCAGGACAAGGGGAAATGGTTTTAAGTTGTAGCAGGGAAGATTTAGGTTGGATATCAGGGGGAAGTTCTTTACCAAAAGAGTGGTGAGGTGCTGGAACAGGCTGTAAAGAGAGGCTGTGGATGCCCCATCCTTGGTGGTGTTCAAGGTCAGGTGGGATGGGGCCCTGGGCAGCCTGGTCTAGTATTAAATGTGGAGGTTGGTGGCCCTGCCTGCGGCAGGGGGGTTGGAGCTTCATGATCCTTGAGGTCCCTTCCAACCCAGGCCATTCTGTGACTCTGTAATTCCATGATTCCATCAGTGCAGTTATGCCATCTTCGGCTTGCTGAAAGACCCATACTGAACAATTATTTACATTCATTACTAGGGGATTCAAAATATTTATTTTAATTAAATTAAATGGAATTACAGCACCTTTCTTTCTATCAAAATCAGAGTGAAACCTTTCCTTTTTTCTAGTTTCAGCAAAAAAGGCTCTCTGTCTTCACTGATTGGTGGAGCACAGATTCTCTTTCTGGTTACAGCCTAAATTGCTAATCAGTCACAAAATTCATTTGAAGATACTCTTTCCACAGATGTTAAGAATCAGAAGATTTACCATGTGAAGATATGAGGGCTATAATAGCTTCCTCAGTAGTGCTAAGTGCAGCAAATACTCTGCGACAGAGGATGTTGAGCCACCACCGAGTTTCCTCATTTTCCATGATTATATGGCTTTACTCATCCCTATCTGCACTAGAGTACACACAGATTTGTTCACAGTCTGGCTTCATGTTTCATTATATAATGGAAGTCTGTGCATAAAATCCCAGAGAACACTTAAAAATTTACTCCTTGGAAAAATAAAATGGGGAGAAATATGCATAAACAGATATTTTCAAAATTTACGTACATTTCTCTAACATCCAATTATCAAAGCACAGTAGTTGGATTTCTTTCACACGCACACACATATGCACCCCACAAATACAAACTCCACAGACTTAATGATCTATTTCTCAATTAATATGACTTATAAACACTTCGTTGTGATCATTTTTTATCAAGCACAAAGATACTGGAAATCACATGATGAAATGACTGCTTTTGTAATTAAAAGTTACATAAGACCTAGCTAATGGATTGGTGAAGCGTTGGCAAGAATAAAAACTATTTTTGAAACCTTATGAAAACATGTAAGAGAAGCAAAATGGGAAATTTTAAATGGGAGATATTTCTTGACTTGAGGAGAACATATGTCTACAAAAAGAATTGTTATGGAGCACTGTTTTAATGAAGGACATATTTTTAGTAAAAAAAAATACATTTCCATTAGCTGGTTGTTTTTTTTTTTTTTCTGTTGAATAATATTTGAATGAAAAATTATATATTCATCAAAAATTTAGTGTAGATAACATTGCTTTTCTTATGGGAAGCTTAAAACCCCAGAGTAAAAATTAAATTATAGGAAAAAAAAATGGTATGCTTTTGAACTATAGGAGTTATAAAAGCAAAAAGTTGGTTCTGGTGTTTCAACAATAAAAGTCTTTGTTTTCTGCTGACAAGAAGTTTTTGTTTCCAATACAGTTTCCCATGGGGAAGCTTGAGTTTAGGAAAAGACATCTCTGACATTGACATTTCATATCCTAGTTCAACATAGATAGTCATAAGCATTTGTGGTAATCAGAGATATCACCACCATGACATGGCACATCATGACCTACAATATAATGCTCTATAACGAGGTCTTGGAGAAGCTTGATTTGATAGACATTTTTCATCTGTTAATGACAAATTAGGGGCACTTCTGAATTATTCATCTACAATCCCTGCATATGTTTAAGTCAAAGCTACTTTGATGTCTTGCAAGTTTCAAACTTATTACAAGAGAGCTTTTTGCTTTTGTCTTTAACTAATGTTCGAGAAATGAAGTGATAAAACTGCTGAAATCAAGAAACGTCTGCATTTCATGACTGCAACAGTGGCAAAGCTGCAAGTATACCAGACTCAGAGCTGTCAGTGATTTACCAGACTTCTTTAAAGAAAGCTAAGAAAGTGAAAAAAACATAACAGTGTTTCACTGTTGTTTGTTTACTCTTCTAACTTGCATGTCACTACATTATGTATAGATGCTCCAATGTAAATATATGACTTTCAGTGAAGTTGTACAGGTTCCTTCTTACTGTATCCATTCACACTGATGTATACAGAAAATATAGTGGATTTAAGGAGAGACAAATGCCCACTTCATAAAACAAACTAATTGTAGTGAGAGTCAATATATTTTATATTGATGATTTCATTAGCACTGGAACATTCTATTTAAAAACCAATAAACATATCTTCATACTGGGATTAAAAATCATCTTTGTTAGAGCAGCTCAGCAGAAGGAATCAATACATCCTCTGGTTCTGTAAATCTCCAGCCTCGTCCTCCTCTTTTGAATGTCTGAACCGTGTAGCCATCCACACCAACTCAGCTAAAGGGGATGCTGAGTGCCCCGATCCATAAACCTCTGTCAGGTTGGGATTCATCTCAGCTTAGTCAAAAACTTCATCTGACATAAACCATAGAATCACAGAATGGCTTAGGTTGGAAGGGACCTTAAAGATCATGGAACTCTAACTCACCTGCCCTAGGCCAACTCTGTTAACAGTGGAGAAAGATAGAAATCTCTAGATGGTGCCTTATTCCTCCTACTGTGAACACAGCTTAGCAGAGACTAAAATGCCATCTTAGGGCACTTCCTCCACTAATGTGGAACTCAACTAGATGCCCTTTGAATGGTACTGGACGTAGTCTTTATATTCTATTTACTAGTTATATTGTGAAGAAGAGTTCTGGGGGCGTACATTGAAGCAGGAGAAGTTCAGAGTGAATGTAAGGAAAATTCTTTTCCCTACAAGGACATTCAAGCAGAAGAGGTCAGCAAGATAAGTTATGTAGTCTCCAGCCTTGGGGACTTTAAAGGTCTGACTGGATAAAACACAGAGTAGCCTTTTCTGATCTCATAGCTAACCCTGCTGTGAACAGGAGGTTGAACTAGTGAACTCCTGAGGTCCCTTCCTGCAGGAATTCTCCTTTGATTCTGTGGCATTTATCCAATATTAGTTTTATACCAAACTGGATCTCCTGATGGCATCTTAGGTCATTCAGGGTGAACATGGAGCTCATTCAACTATTTCTATGTGGAAGTGTCCAGGATTTCATGCCATGCCTTGGAGTATCTCTTGAGCATCTCGTGAGGGACACAACCTGTTTGAGACTTCAGGCTTATTAGCTAAACAGCAAAGCAACACAAAAACTGGATTAAATCCCTTTTGTTGCTCAGTTCATTTTTAAGCAAGTATCTTCTTATTCAGTAATCTATGGATGTTTAACGACAAGTCAACAAAGAAAATACAGAATTATGGAAATTAGCAATAATTTCTCCTGATGACTGCCAGTTTTGAGTTTTTCTTTTGTTCTTTACATTGCTTATTTTATCCTGTGTGCTAGATTCTGATTGACTGCCAAGAGCTAGAAGAGACAAGATTCATCAAATCTCTCTTCTTCTTTAGTGCAGTGTTCAGAGGCAGCTGCTGACCCTATGCTGCCTTATTGCACCTGATGTCTCAGTACCTGAAAGGGAGAGGGTAGAATGTAGGAGATGTACGCCACAGAAAGACAACGCAGAAGGGATCTGCATGTGGAAATGGTGCTGTATCTTCTCCAGGGAGTTCATTGTCAGCCCTCCAGCAGTGATGGCTCTGGGGCATGGAGGCTCCCTAAGAAGCAGGGCAGGAGCTAGCAGCAAAGCACCGCCGCAGTCCCTTGGAGCACGCTCAGCAAATCTGCGTGCTTGAAAAGCCAGAACTTGAAAGAAGATACTAGGATCTAAGAGGCAAAATCAGTTTAGCAAGATTAAAATATAATTAGGCATTTATACGAATAAGAATATGCCTTATAATTACACCAACTAGGCTAAAAATTATAGGGCCAACAGACTTTATTTCAGACATAAGATGATCACCATCTGGGGACAGACAGAGACTGCATCTCATGCTATAATATTACACAATCAGGTACATTATGTGGTTATTTTACCTTCATATGAAACATCTGGCATAAGCCCTTGTCAGAGACAGGATGCCAGAGTAGATGGACCATTTACCTGTTCTGGTGCATAATTTTTCTGCTACTTTATCTTACAGTCTAAACTGACTGCCTGAGAGTATCTTTGAAACTGTGGGGAAGAGGAGAGATGTTATTTCTAACTGAAGAACTCGCTATCTCTTACCACCTGTTGTTTGTACATAAGATGATAGAGTTCCAAGCACAAGATTAATGCCCAATTTAGTCTGAGAAAATATCAGCAAATCTGTACAATTCTCTTATTTTAAATGCTTTCATAATCTTCAGAAATATTTTAAAGTGCCAAGATCAATTTCAAAAATAAACCATAAGACTTAAAAAAAAAACTTCAAAAAGCTGCATCTGCCATTTGCTTATGCAAAACTTTCCTTGCAGACTTGTGGATAACTTTGGTTATGTAATTGTTGTAAACTGCAATGCTTATATGGATTTCTACTTTCACTTTATATGACAAACATTTGCAATTGATGTGCTGAATAAAAGTGCAGAGCTATAAAACTGGGCTCCACCCTAACCATCTCCAACAAAATACCTTGCTTTATACTAATTGCTGTTTTCCTTCTTTTTTCCCTTGCTGATTCCCACTCAGAATGCCCAATAGAAACTGTTTACTTTCTTTTAGAAAATAACAACTGAAAAATAGCTAAGTAAAAGCTGAGAAAATTCCATAGCAATTACATCCATTCTTATAGGAAATGAGTTATCTTAATTTTTTTCCAACAAACAATGCTTCATTTGAAATTGCAGCTTACCTTAATGAACACTTACAACACTTACAAGCATTTGATATCCGTTTGTAACGTACTTTGTGGACCAGGAATAGAGCCTGGGTCTTCATTCCGTTAACCTCTCTAAGAATTCCCAAGAATAAGATAATGCTTCCAAATTCTTGACTGGTTTCACATCCTGCTGAGTTTCACATCTGTTAAACTACTTTTACTCTCCAACAAGCTTCCTGACTGCTATTACTAATAGACAGAGAGAACCATAATTAAGCACGCTTATACTCAACTGCAGCCAATTAGAAGTTAGGTAAAGCAAGTCAGCCATGTTTCCTCACAGCCAATGGGATGAAATAAGTACTTCAAGAATAGAAATCATCCCATCTTGGTAGAAAAGTAGAAAATAATGAGATACATCCAAAACAGTGGTTCTTCCTCACTCCTGATTGACACTAAAGAAGCTTAGAAAAGTACTTCTGCTAGAACACTTTTTGCTCTATTCAGCTGACCTGGATAGGCTTCTAAGCCACTTTCAGGTTTTAAGGTCTGAAGGCCATCGTATGAAGAACAGACCATCCAGTCTGTTGTCTTTTCTTTATCAGAAGCAAGTGGAGAGGTGGTTTGGAGAGAACCCATGGTATCCCTAGATGCTCATAATTTCCACATCTGGCTCATAAATCTTCCCAGACGTATGGGAAGACCCTTCCCTTCTGCACAGTCAGCTGGAGATCAGCCAGGATAACTTCCATATCTGAAATAACTGTAAAAGATTGCACATAGAAAACTAAGTCAAGATTCTATTTTTTCGATAGTGAACATTGTATAAGAATTCCACTCTGTTATATCAACAGTACATTAGCTGTCAGATTTTAGCTGTAGCCATGACTGATTACTACTCTTGGCTACCTAGCTATGCCTGCTCTTTGCCTCCCAAGAATTTTCAGCCACGTCTGAAGCTGAAATCACATGCAATATGCATGAGAACTTTTAGTAAAAAAATACAAGGGTTTTTGGAAACACAGCTTTTATCTTACAAGTTTTTTGTTTTGCTTTGGCAATAAAAACCCTATTTCCCCATCTCCCTTTAAAGAGTAGCACTGAATTGGTGGATGCCTCATACCTGGAGACATTCAGGGTCAGGCTGGACTAAGCTCTGAGCACCCTGGACTAGCTGTGGGCCTCTGTTCATTGCAGGGGAGTCGGACTAGATGGCCTATAATGGTCCTTTCCGGCTAAAACAATTTTATAATTATATGATTCTATGAATTTCTCTGATACCCATAGCTTCATGTTTCTCTTGGCTTTATCCACCACTTCATAACTCTTGCACTTCACAACCAGCTGATTTTAGGCAGAGAATCATAGAAGCATTTCTAATCAGAAAAGTATTTAGTTATGTGTTAAGGACGTCAGCACAAAGTTAACAAAACTTAATTAGATGTTAAGACTAATCAAGTGTTAAGGTGATACCTTTATATGGCCAAAAGTCATGAACAGTGTTACTTGCCTTACCAAGCTGGGTTTAGAAAATTGGCAGAAAACAGAAAACTAATTTGGCACTGCACCTCGAACATATGTAACATCCATTTTATACCTCATAAAAGTAAAAAATAAGGTTATTTAAAGACACTTTCAATTGTTTAGAAGTTTAGACTGATCAGGGGCAAAAAATAGACAACTTCCACATGTATCTCCCACTTCAGAGACCTTGTTCTTTAGGCTAGAGATTCACATGGGACTGCAACAGCCCAAAATGCACATATAACTCAATTAACCTACATGTGAGACATTAGGAAAAGAGTTCAAGAGAGCAGTCACAGCATCATTATTGTGGTTTAACCCTGCCAAGCATCTCAGCACTGCAGATGCTCATGCTCCTCAGTTGAGATGGGAAGAGAATAAGAGAAACAGAAAGGTAAAAAGTGAGAGAACAACTGGGTTGAAATAAAGACAGTTACCTAGATAAAGCAAAAGCTGTGTTTGCAAGCAATGAAAAACAAAGAATCTATTCATTACTTCCCATTGGCAGACACAGGCTGTTCAGCCACATTCAAGAAAGCAGGGCCACATTGTAGCCAAATGTGGTCCTTTCTTAAGAGGACAAATGCCATTACTCCAAACACCCCTCCTTTCTTCTTTTTCTGCTTAGTGTTTATTGTACAACACGATGCCATATAGTATGGAGTATCCCTTTGGTCAGTTTAGGTCAGCTGTCTTGGTTATATTCTCTTCCAGTTCCTTGAGCACACCCCGCTCATCATTCACAGAACAATGTGAGAAGCTGAAAAGTCCTTGTCTCTGTGCAGCACTGCTCGTCAACAGTTAAAATGTCAATGTTTTATCACCACTATTTTCACCAAAAATCTAAAGCATGACATCATACAAGCCTCTATGAAGAAAATTAACTCTATCCCAGATAAAACAATGTCAATCATCTTCCAAGCACTGCAGCTCCATCTCGGGGCTGCTTCTGTGTGGGTATCTGTGGGCTGTGCTTCCTTCAGCCCTCATCCCCCGCTGCGCTGTGGGCACCATCGAACTCCTGCATGCAAAAATAATCACACTCATTGACATTCACTGACATTTGCTGAACCTTTCTGGAGACCAAACAGTAGATGTGAGCACAATGAGGCAGTGGGTGGTATATTTCAGTAGTGGTTACAGCAACAGTGGGTCACCTCCATTGGTGCAGATTTTTACAAGAGTGACATGCAGGCTTCTGTTCATTGCTGGCAAAAAATGCAAAGTTAATGGTGGCGACTATGTTGTAAAATAGCACTTGGTAGTGGAGAATCTACTCTACTGAATGTGTTATTTTGCTTTTTGTAGTTTCCATGTTGTAGTTTCCATGGAAATAAATAAGAGACATTACTTTCAGAACAACCTACATAGTTTAAAATCCATTCCAAATATTTCATTTTGGTGGTGGTGTTTTAAAAGCTTAAGGAAAGTACATTTCTTTTCCAGAAAAGAAGAAAAAAAATTGTTTTGATTAGGTTTTCTAAGAGTTAGATGTGAATTATTTCATCACTGCTTTTTCTGTTGTTAGTTTTATGGGCAGATCAAAAAATCAGCTGGAGCATTCTTCAGGAAACATTCTCTAAATCAACTTCAAGGGAAACTGAATAAAACACTGACTGGAAGCTCTGCCATTTTTCTTGAGGGATGAGAAATGTTTCCAACCTCACTTCTGATTATGCTCAGTGAAGAATTCAGGCGCACTATTTGTTTACATTAAAAGCCACATTTTTTCATTTGATTTATCAACAAGATCAAATAAGACTGTTTCTTTCTGGCTATTGATACAAAAATGTGCAAAAGTATGGTAAAACCCTCATGCTTAATGTTCAGAAGAGGAAAAGTAGTTTTACCAGCCTGTAAAAATTGGCAAAAATGCTTAAAGGAACATAGTCTGAAATGGCATACAGTACTGAAGACAAGAGAACTGTCGGTTTCTATTACCTGAGCACAGAATTCAAGACAAATATGTTACCTGAAAATCCAGCAAAATCTTACTAAGTAGTTCTTGTTTTGAGTTTTAACAATCCAGAATCCCATGCAAGCCCTCTATATGAAGTGAAGTTGTATGTTATCTAGCATACATTTCTTTGCCAGACCTATAAAAATTAATGGATTCAGATATATTCAAAATATTACATTTATTCATGTATAAATGCATATATGTATGCATTCAGAAATATAAAGTATGAATTTTGTTGACATCCCTGCATTACTTATATGTTGGAATCCCTTTTCCTTCTATTTGTTTTCTGACTTTTATGTATGATGTTTGCAGAGAGCACTTTTCACCACAAGATCAGATATAATGCTATTGAAGGCCATCAGATAATGCAACAACACACTTCTACAATGCTTTTTTAAAGCATATTTATTTAAACTCATATTTATTTATTTGCCATTTAGCTGGAGAGATCATTAAAAGTAAAAAATTATAGCCCTTACCATGCCTGAGAAAGCTGAATATCTTCTGATTTCAACAAGCACATTATAGATTCTGGAGTTGAAGCCCTTTACATTTAGTATCAGCAAGTTTATCCAAGTGCTTAACTAAAGACTTCAGATTTTGCCTTTTACATAATGATTAGAAGCTGCCCTGCTTTCTGCTGAGATTTTGGAACTGCATCCTGCAAAAATTAGGTGGCCCTAAATGCAATCACTCCTGCATTTGGGGAATTAGACGAGATCCTAGATATTTTCTTTATCACCCTTCTCGAGTCCACCCTTATTCCCAGTCCATCACCCATAGCTGAGCAGCCAGAAGTCCATCTGTCTCATTCTGGAGAAGAAACACAGGAGTCTCAAGGGTCACTGTCACCAAGCCCTGCTGTCCAGACAGACTGCTGGATGGCCTGGGGTTGTGCAGAAGGACCAGTGGGAACCCCAGCAGGGAGGGTAAGGGCTTGGAAAGCTTCATGTCAGAAACCATCTGAAGCTGTTGTCTAATTTAATGCCAGTTAATGAACATTTATCCAGAAGTGACTTTCTGCCAATATCAACTTTTATTTAAACAAATGAACTAGTGTAGGAAGAGTCTATATCTCATTGCCAGATGTACAGGCTTAAGCTATCACTCTTTCAGGGTTAGCAGTCCTTACTCTGATCTCTGGCAAGTATAATTAGCAGCAGCTTCACTGAAGCCCACAGAACATTGGTATAGAACTGGAATGAAAATGGAAGTGTGCTGGTTCATGCTTTTACTATTTGTCAACCTGAACAACTAGGCAATACAGCTACTCAGTCAGAAGCTTGTATGCTTCTGGTAGTTTAACTTGCAGGGCTTTTAAATGTCCTTTGCATTGCTATGTGACTTAGAGACAGCCAATGTACCAGAAGAATTTGTGTCAGCTTGAGCAATAACATATCACCAAAGCAGGGGAAAAAGAATTAATTGCCAGGTGTAGCTGCTCAAAGACATGCACTCTGCTGTGTTTGACTTAGAAGAATATTCTTAGAAGAATATAAACATACTGTGGTTTTCTACCTACCTAGAAAGCCAAGTGTCGCTGCTGCACAGATGAGTAGCATATGTATGTGCACTAAAAGAGATTCTAAACTTTCCAGCTCTCGGAAGAAACAATAAACTTCTTTCATTACTTTTCCCATTAGGGACTGATGATAGCAAAATGTATTTCCTTTCTTGTAACACAATGACATAGAGCCCTCCATATAATTTGAATGGCATTTGAGGAACTCCTTCTAAGTGGAAAAAAATTAAGTGTTTGTTAGTCAAAAAGAAGCAGGCAAATAAGGCAGTTTCTTACAGAACAGTTCTATTTGCTGAATACAGCTGGAGTCATCTGCTTACTTCAGTAACTAAAATTTTTTTATTGCTTTTTGTTCCTGTTATCCTGCTGTTTCAATGCAGTTAGGAGCGATGACTCTGATTCCTGCCCCATTTTGTGCAACATAAACAGAATTTATGCTGCAATTACAAAGTCAGATTTTGCCTGCAGTTATACCTCATAACTCCTAAGAAAAAAACAAGTAGAGTACAGCTGAAGACAGAATCCTTACTGCCAGCAGCAAATAAGACCCAAGGAGAACTCAGTCTGACTTCCAGGAACAAGGTTGAGTTTAGCTGGATAGCCCTGCTTGAACTCAGTGGTGGATGCATTACAATAAGGAACAAGGGCAGGTGTGTAGGCACGTAAGAGTTACACGCAGCTTTGCAAGGTAGAAATTTACTACAGAAGAGAAGGGTTCAAATACTCTAAAGAGTATTTTCCAAGAAGTGCATGTATGTTTCCCACTGATAAATGGGAGCCTTACAGATACATCTATTGTTCATTCTGAAAATATAACCTATATTTTCCTACTAGGAATGCCAGCTATTCTAGTTTAACTGAGAGAAAGGTATCACTTAGTGCTTGTCAACACAGGGAAAATGACCAGAATATCTACTGTGAAAGAAGCTGTCCTAAAATATTCTTGTGAACTTAAAGACATTTCTTGTTCTCTGACCATCGCTGGATTGCTATCATGAACTAGAGTCAGCTCCTTCTCTGTCTGCTTCAGCAAGTCACTTTCAACCTAATTACAGTAGTTCTAAAGAGAGAAAAATTTTCATTTACTATTAGAACTTCTCATATATCCTTACCTTAGGTATCTAAGATTAGTAATGTTAGGCTTCCCAGACAACTAACATGGGGAAAAAGCATTTATGTAAGCTCAGTACTGGTACAAGACTCCCTGAAGAAACATTTTTCTGTAGAGATCAGTCTATCTTAAGTGCCTTGGCAAGGTCTGAGGTTACAAGTGATGAAACTGAGTTTGAGCATTCATACAAGCAGCTGTTCAGGAAGGGTTTGATTCACAATAACTGGCATCCCTTCAAGACAAAGTTGTTGCCTGCAGGTGTAGCTTAACACTTGTCCACACTTTCACGCTGGTGGACACGCACATCTTCCCTCTTCCTCTTCCTGAGAGCCAACACTGATGGCCATGAGACCCTGCAACTGACGGCAGAGGAGCTGATCTGGCTGAACAGTAACCCTTTATAAAAAAGAAGCTGATTTTAATTGGAATCATACCCTGAGCTGGCACAAAGAAGGAGATGGGGATGATCGTGCTGTCATATTTGGAAGGTAAAACAGTCTTTCTGTGTATCAGTCAGACTTGGATTAGTTCAAGGTAGTTGTGAAACTGCCTCCAGAATCTCTGGAAGTATGCCAGGCCAAAAAGACAAGATTTTGGAAGACTACTCCGTATGCCATTTGAAATTCTTACTGACTTCTTTACACATAAATCCTTCCACTTCAATATATATTATATTATATATTATTATTATTATATATATAATATTATATAATACTAATTTTATAATACTATATAATACTATAATACTAATAATATTATATATGAATATTATATATATAATATATATAATGTTTTTTGCTTTTTTTTTTTTTAATGATGTAAAAATCTTTGGAAACAAGGCATTGTGCAAAGGGGTGAACAAGAACAACAGAAACCTGAGATGGCTCTTACCCAGAAAGCCCTAGCCTAGTGAAGCAACCAAAAGCAGAAGAAGAAATAGTTTCCAAAATACTAGGTCTAATAAGGGCACTCTTTGTGTCTGTCATGCATACAGGCTGACTGCCTTGGCTACAGCACATACCTCCAGGGTTGTGTAACCCATACTGCTACCTTCCCCATTACCCTACTACATGGGGTGAGCTGCCTGAGCCATCTCAGTCTACAGCATCAAAGAGAATCCCTTGTGCCCAGCAATGTGGTGATTTGGTAATTTTGTACATGTGTAGAAAAGAGTGGGATCAAAATTCCTGTTAATGGGGTCCATGTGGATCCAGCAAAATCTCTGGTCCAGAAATTAGCACTTTGCAAAACCACCAGCAGGTCTGATGCTGTGACTGAGCCAACAGATCAGCACAAGCACCTGTGCCCACACAAGGTGACACCAATGAAGTCCAGGTCAGCCCATATAAATCCTTCGAGGACAAGCACTGGGCTAGACAAGGGTTATTTTTTGTCCATCTTTGTGAAACAGTTTTAGGACTTTTAAAATCATAAGGAAAATGAAATAATTAAATGAGAATTAAAAGCACATTACATACTTTCATTATTAAAACAATTTTCAAATTAAATTAAGGAGGAAAATCAGTTCCATTTGTCACTTTTTAAATTTTTTTATAGTTATCACTTGCTGAGGTCTTCTGGGGTCTTTCAGTAGTGCATTTCTTTTGGACTGACCTGGTACAAACCAGACATCTCACAGCTCAACATGAAAGTTTGGGAAGGCTCTAAAAAAACTGAAAGAATTGAGTGATTTCTTCAAAACACCGAAATATGTATCACAGAGATTGTCCAAAAGATTTTTTCTGGGATTTCTCCTAGATCGTATTAGATTGGAATGTTATATCTTCTTTATGACAGAGAGTTGTGAAAAGTTTGTATCAGATGTCAGTCTTCCTCCATGGGAAAGTTTCAAAACTCATCACTTTTTACATTAGGTTCTTTGTCTCATTTCCTTTCTGTCTCATTCTCTCTATTTTATCTTTTATTTCTTCTTTTTCACAGTCTTTCTCATTTGTCAATTTTCAGTGACCTTTTTTGCATGCATACTGCTGGTGTGTCCCAATTTCCTTTTAATTCCACATGATGAACCCAGAATCTCTGCATCCCTACAGAGCATGGTGTCTCTAACCCTCTTGTTTGAGCCCTCTCCAGCCCCAGTCTCTTCTATACAAGCTCTCCTTCATTCTTCCCTCGATCTTCCACTTTCCTAAGCCTTCTGTAGTCTCTTCTTACCTCTTTTTCTCACTTATGTCTACAGCATTACAGTTAATAAGGAATTCATACTATAATGCTGACAGCCAGAACCCATCCCAAGAACAAGGTGGATGTCCAGGCAATCATATAGACATTAGTCTTCATTTCCCCTCTTCCCTCACAAAGACATGTTCAATAGTAACTGTTAGTAATCCACATTTTTAATAGCTCTGTCCCATCAGATTTTCTCCTATGACCTCCCTGGTGCGCTGGGCATGCTGCAATATGCCACTTAAAAAAACACAGGTATAATGTTTGCTCTTTGGGGGAAGCTTTGGCTGCATAACAGATTCATTGTCAGTGCTGCAACACAAGCTTCATACCCATGAATTAACACACAGATCTGCCAAGGAAAAGCAGCCGTGTAATTGGTGAGGTCCTGCAGTTTGACTGTTCGGCTGTGACAATGCACACGGAGCACCTATTGTATTTGTCATTGCCCCCTGCAGATAGCACTGAAACATTACTTTAAATTGACAGAACATGAAAGTGAACATGAAATCAACACTAGATGTACTCAGACATCTCCGAACTCCTTACAGTAACCTATAAGGGTGGGGAAGATATATTTTTTTCTTTTCCTTTAGCTTTATTTTTTTGAAGTGACATGCCCTCATCATTACCTCAAGCTGAAATTGCTTAGAGTAGTCTGTGCATACAAAGGAAGGACTCACATATTTTTACAAGTCCAAATCTGAAACCCTTTATACAACTCTTCCATTTTCGTGTTATACATCTGGGCCCATCGATCTTGAACTAAAATAATCATCATAAATCCCTCACAACACTCCAAGGGAGTCAAAAAAGAATCACAGAATCACACAGAATCACAGAATTGCAGGGATTGGACAAGACCTCCAGAGATTATCAAGTCCAATCTTCTGCTAAAGCAGTTCCTCTATAGTAGGTTACACAGGAAATTGTCCAGATGAGTATGGAACATCTCCATAGGAGGAGATTCCAGAACCCCTCCGGACAGCTTGTGCCAGTGCTCTACCACCTTCACAGTAAAGAAGTTCTTTGTGTTTGTATGGAACTTCTGTGTTACAGCTTCTGCCCATTGCCCCTTGCTCTATTGTTGTACAACATCAAAAAGAATCTACCCCCATCAAACTGAGTCCCACACTTCAGACAAACTGTGATGAGATCACCTCTCAGCCTTCTCTTCTCTAGGCTGAACAGTCCCATGTCTCTCCACCTTTCTTCATATGGGTAATGTTTCAGGGCCCTGATCATCTTTGTGGCCCTCTGATGGAGCTTTTCTAGATATCTGTTTTTTTGGAATTGGGGAGCCCAGAACTGGACACAGTATTCTAAATGTGGCCTCATCAGGGCAGAGTAAAGGGGAACGATCACCTCCTTCGACTTGCTAGTCATGCTCTTTTCAATGCACCCCAGGATACCATTGGTGTTCTTGGCCACAAGGGCACATTGATGACTTATAGCCAACTTGCTGACCATCAGGACATCCAGGTCCTTCTCCCAGAGCTCAAAATAACTATTTTCCCTTTTGGAAACAAAGATCCAAAACAGGCAATTATCTGTGGTGACAAAAGGATTCAGCAGCAAAAGAGTCAATTTTTTGATGTCAAACTGGACATTCTCTGGGGGCTGCTTTTCAGAAACTTGATCACTTCTTCCACAGAAAACCAACTTGTACAAGGAGTCACCACTTAGTCAGAAGTTGAGGCAACTGAAATCACTAGGCTCTAGTGAAAAACACTTCTGTTCCTCTGTTCTTAAAAAAAGAAAAAAAAGAGAGAGAGAGAGATTTTTTTTCAAGGATATAAAACTTATATCCATTATATCTTTAGGGAAAGCAATTTGGCCCTGTATTTCTAAACACATTTTACATTGGCTTGAAACACTTTATATCACACTGTGCAAAGGAAGGCTATTTCCGAAATGGCTTTTTGCACACGTACTCTGATTGTATTTTGCTTTCTTTGATCATTTTGTTGCTATGCTATTGATTTTTGTATTAAAAGAGAGACACAGTTCCTAACAAAATAGATGTTTAAAAGTACAGAAATCTTTCCTCCTTTATAATTAGTTCCTCCCTTTCTGACTCCATTTAATGAAATCTCAAGGGCCAATTGGTGCAATTCTTATTCAGTCAAAACTCCCATTAATCCATATATGTGCCATAATAATCTGTTATGAAAATAGCAGTCATATCAGGTTATAGTTTTCTAACATCATTATGTGGAAAAGGAAAGAGAATAGGAAGAACTGTATGAAAAATAAGCTTTTATTGTAAACCAAAACCATCCATAATAATTAGCTACATCTAGGAAACTATTACGAGTACCAAAATTAAATTGATTAATTTTAATTAATGTCTCTGTTTTACCCAGGTGACATTTGGACTGGTTAAGGGAAATTTTCCCTATTTGTTTTTTTCCATGGGACTGTGTGCCCTCCTTCTCCTCTCCTCAGCAATTCCTACTGTTTTACTTGACAGCTTGGCCTTCAGTGATCCCAAACTCATTCATCAGAAAAGTCTAATAAAAGTTTAGAACTCTTTCTGATAGACAGTGGTACAAATTATGGGTCTGGGAAAGATCAGCCACCTCTGACTTTTCCTTCTCCGCTGTCATGTGAAAGTGTGTACTGCTTACACAGTGGCAGAGAAACTTTATTTTGCGTCGTCAACAAAATTAATCCTGCTAGAAAATAACACCAAATATGGCTATTCTTCATCTATAAAGAGTTGTTCAGTGCAGCTTTCCAGAGATCTTCAATGTCCACTTCAACATTGCTTGTTATGTCAGAATGAAGATTATCAAATAAGCAATCAGTGGGATGTCACAGACCATCAGAATTTATAGCACTACATCTCTTCCAAACTGAAGGGTTTCTGAGGAAGGAGCAGTAGCCTGAGTAAATCCAGCAGCACAGCTGTATATCTGCACGAGAGGGCCAGAGGATGAGCAAGAAGCAGCCGTGTTAGAGATGGTGAACAGATTTCAGCTAATGCTATGTTTAGGGACATTGTTCAGTGGCCATGGTTGTGATGAGTCAAAGATTGGACTACAGGGTCTTAGTAGCCTTTTCCAGTCTTAATGATTCTATGATTGTACGATTCTACGTCAATTCGGAAAAAAAAATAATAATAATAAAAAAAAGTTTTCATTAAACAACATGTGTTTTATTCCCCAAAGAGCCAACTTTCGACATAACTCAATTTACCAATTTCTTCATTTTTTGTAGCTGTAAATATGTTCTATAGCTCACATGGTGGTGAACTGAAACTAGTTAGAGAGGGAGCCTGTGGTGCATCAGGAGAGATGAAGTCAAACTAGAGACAACGACCTGCAACAGAGACAGGGAGCACAAGATAGCACAGTAATATTTTGTCAACTGATTATTTTGCTTAAACTGTTTCTTTCAGTGTTCAAAGTTATGTCAAGAAAAAAAAAAGAAAGAAACTCTGAAAAAATTTAAAAAAAAACAAATCGAATTCACATTAAATTGCAAACGATATGTGTCCATTTCACAACACAGATTGGATCTCTGAGTGTCGGTTGTTCATATGACTGTCTCATATATTATTAACACTAGCAAATCTAGTAGCAATACTTCAGCCTGCTTAGTACTGCAACTTTAATACTTAAAAATAATTTTAAAATAATGTTTAAGAAATAAAAACTGAGCTGAAGATGGTCTTCTAGCAAGGAAACAGTTCTAAAAGATGGATTTGTTGACCAGCTTTAAAATATAATTATTTTCATTTTTCTCTGAAAAAGATAGTAAAAAAAAGGGTAGAATATAATCATTATGCTAGAGGGAAGAGAGAGATATAGTAAAAAACTGTTATAGATGCTTCATCTTCTTTAGAGAACTTTCATTGACTTGAAAATCTATCAAATCGTGACAGTAATAGAAACGAGACAAAGAGCCACAAAGACCTCTTGTTGTCATCTTCACACACACATATATTATGAATAGATGTTTAACCAAACTAATTTAATGAGATGGCAGTAGTAGAAGCCAAAGGAAGAGCAGATTAATGAATGCTAAAATAAATCAGGCGTATGTGAGTCAGCTGGAACTGACGAAATTCACCCTAGACTACTTCGGAATATAGCCAGTGTAATCTCTGAGTCTTCAGTGATTATCTCTAAAATTGCAGTGGATTTGAGGAGACAACTAACTAGACGTAGGAAAATACTTGAGTTCTAGAAGATGGGAAGACTTGGAAAACAAGAAAGGTAGATTACATACTGCAGATGCTTTAGTTTGCCCTGGTGCAAAGAGAAGGAAGTAAATCACTTTAAACATCGTTTAACACATTTTCAAACAAATGCTATTCTGTTAATCTATTATTTGAAAATCAAAGTAGCAGGTAAAGCCCACATCCTAAATACCCTTACCTTTCACTCAAGCAGAAGAGAAAGCACAACTGGGAAGTTGTTACATTTATGCTATGTACAGTAAAGCAAAGGGAAGCATTTGCAGTTCTATCCCCCACGTTTCCCTTTCAGCTCACTGCAACTGAGCTGCCATGGCCGGGTTTTTCCAAGGGCTCCATGGCAGTGTTCTTCTCCTTGTGCTGTTTTTCTCAAGTTTCTATTCTTGAAGTTGTGCATCTGCAAAATCCATTACTCTTGTATCAAAAGTCTCACATGGAGTGACACATGAAACTCAACTCTTCTTGCTCTCTTATTTTGCGGATTTCAGTTTATATTAGGGCATTAGTCAATTTGGAAGTGCAAGCAGTTCCCTATAAATATGTATATTTCTAGAGGAAAAGCACAATGAAAATTCACCATGTTATCTTCATCATAATCACTGTTAGAATTAATGTCTGTCATCAGTCACGGGCCCCCTAATAAAATTTTACGTATGTAAGCCTGCCTCAGTATCCATTGCCCAAAATTTTATTTGCTTTATCTGCTTGAGGGTAAGCAGAAGTGCCAGCTGAGATGCAGAAATCATGAATAGAAGCCAGGCTTTTTTCTTTCAGAGCAATCTAGAGAGATCGGAGCACTAGACAACATCAACAGCATCAAAAAAGGGAAATGCCAAGTGCTGCACCTGGGATGGGCCGCTGCTGGATGCATGCACAGAGTGAGCAAAAAGTGGCTACAGAGAAGCTCAGATGTAAGGGTCCTGGGAGTGCTGGTGACAGATAATATGGTAAATTACATTGTGGAGTGCATTAAGCACAGCATAACCAACCAGTGAGATAGAGGTGGCTCTCCCTCTGTGTCTAAGATAGGTGTGGCCTCACCTTGAATATTGTATGCAGTTCTACGTATAATAGAAAACGCACAACCTAAAATCCAGAAACTGATGCTCTTTTTGGTGACCCTTACCTGTACTTTCTAGGAAAAGAAACAGGTAGAGCAAACTGAAAAGCAAGCAAACTTCAATGAGCTTGGGCTGTTTCAGGCTTTGCTTGTAGCTGCATTTCTGCATACAGCAGCATTACTAAATCTGCCACATTGCTGGCTGTGTCAAAATCTGTTTAAAATATAAGAAGAGAAAAAGGCAGAAAGCAAGTCAGATAAAAGGTATTTTGTGAGTGGGAAGGAAAGCAGGGCTGAAGGAAACACACCTTAAATGTAGTGAGACTGCACCTTGCATATTGGGTTTCTGTTTTGGGCCCCTCACTGCAAGAAGGATATGGATTTGCTCAAGTATGTGCAGGGAAGAGCAATGAAGCTGTTGAAAGAAAAAGGTAAATAGATATATGAGGAATGACTGGGGGAATTGGAGTTGTTTAGTCTGCAGTACAGGAGGCTAAGGGGCTCTCTATAACTACCTGGAAGAAGGTTGCAGTAAGGTACGTCTTGGTCTCTTTTCTCAGATACCACGTTATAGCGTGCTAAGAAATGGACTCAGGGGAGATTTAGATTAGATATTAGGGAGAATTTCTTCATTAAGAGATTGTTCAGCCATTGGAATGGACTATCTAGGGCAGTGGTGGAGTCCCCATCCTTGTTGGTATCTAAGAAACATGTGGGTGTGGCATTAAGGGACATGATCTAGTGATGGGACTCAGTAGGTCAGGTTGTTGGTTGGACATGGCAATTGTGGGGGTCTTTTCAAACCTAAATGATTCTATGATTCTGTGAACAGAGGCTCCCATGTTTAGTGTGTTGAATGTTCAATGTAGAAGATATGTTCAATGTAGAAGATACTGATGGGTACCTTTCTTGCCTTCAGTGTGATCAAGATAATGAAAACCTAGTCCATCCCTGTAGCCCGATAATAATGTAAGTACTAGACACAAACATAAACATTGCTCCCTTCAGTAAAAACACCACGATATTAGTATTTTAGTACAATCGTTGAAGGACAATGATTGAAAAAAAAAAAAACAACTGGTCTTTCATTATACTGTTAATAACTCAGACTTTATTTCTATTACAACAATATCTGGTCATGATTTGCAGTCCCATGCTTTACTTACTGAGCAGACATGATCTTAAAATAGTTTTTTCATCGAAAGAATAAACCTTCATAGTCCTATTTATTTATTTATTTATTTATTTATTTGATATTTTTTATGAGAACCTACAGGATGGACTGAGTTATACTCAAATTGTTTTGGGAAATATCAAGCATAAGGCTCTTTCACAGCAAGGGATTAATCTCTAACCAGTGTAATATACAGAAAATTACTATTTTAAGAGGCATAATTTTTCCACTTCTGTAAAAGGCTGATGCAAGTAACAGCATCTGCAAGTAATATTATGGCAACAATCTTTTCTACCCATTCCCTGAACTTAAGTAATTTATAACTGAAATTTTTAGGAAGTTTAATATTTGTATATAACTACTTTGAATTTTGAAGTAGAAAAGTTTACATGCAGCATTTCTTGTTGAACATGAATTTGTGATTATGGTAAAAATTCTCTACTACATTTAGACTGGAAAAAAAAAGATCTGTAAACCACGTATCAGAAAGTACTTCACAAAGATTACAGCTAACATTTGCTAATGGATTTTTAGTTAATGGATTAACCTCACAGTACTCTATAAAGCACCATAAACGTTGTTCTTTTGAAATACCCATATACTACACAAACATTTTTCACAGGCAGTTTGTTTCTCTTAAATCAATATCTGTAAAATAAGTAAACCAGATAGTGGTGTCTGTTGTGTTTCTCTTAATCTAGTTTAGGCCAAAAACTTAAACTATTCATTCAGAAGATATTAAATAGTAGTAATTAAAAAAAAGTCTGTGAGGAAGATGACCTTTCAATCCACACTTCGGAAAGGACTGACTTCTAAAGAAATTGTTTATAAATCTGTCAGGAGGATCATAGAATCACAGAATCACAGGGGTTGGAAGGGACCTCAAGAGATCATCAAGTCCAACACCTCTGCTGAAGCAGATACTCTACAATTAGTCACACAGGTAGGCATCCAGAATGGTCTTGAATATCTCCATCAAAGAAGATTCCACAGCCTCTCTGGGCAACCTGTTCTAGTGCTCCATCACCCTTAACATAAAGAAGTTCTTCCTCATGTTTGTATGGAACTTCCTATGTACAAGTTTTAGGCCAGTACGCCTTGTCCTATCACAACACACCACAGAGAAGAGCCTGACCTCCATTTTTTTCCACCTCTCTTTAGATATTTATAAACATTTATCATATCTCCTTTCAGTCTTCTTTTCCCCAGGCTGAACAGACCCAGGTTACTCAGTCATTCCTCATACAGAAGATGTTCCAGGCCCTTTTCTCATCTTTGTGGCCCTAAGGAGAACCATCTTTGTTCCCTATAGAGAACTGTCAATCAGTTGGCAATAACTCACTGCAAAAAAAAATTCTCTCAATCTCAGCAGCATTCAGAAAGCACCTTATTTAAGAAGAAATGAAATTATTTCACTAAGTGCTGTTAGAATGTGTCCTCTTGTGGGCCCTACATTATGAAACATGGGAAATTGCAGTTAGGAGATGTGTTAGACATATCTACTGAAAGAGAAATAATGCTAGAAGTTTTAGGAAACGTGATCAGTAAGAAAATACTGAAGGAATAATTCTCAGTTTCATCAGCAAACAGTCAGTGTACTTGAAACATCGCCACAGACTTTAAGACTTCAAGTGTGCAAAAAGCTGTTATAAGGAAGATAAATTTTCTCTGTCTCCTGTCGGTTCGACAAGAAATAACCTCTGAATCTTCACATGGTGTTTCAGGTTAGACAATAGGAAAAGTTTTCAACTTGCCAGTTTAGTTCATCATCAGAAGATCCATTCCTGACTCCTCTTCACCTGAAGCCTTAATGAACACACTACACAGTCACTTACCAGCATCAAGTGAAGGGTGTTGAATCCTGAATCAGCAGGGTGAAGTAGAAGACCTCTTGAGATCTCTTCGTACATTTATACAACTTTTTTTGATGTCAGTGGGAGTAGTACCAAAGACTGAAAACAAAGTGTCTCTTTCCCTTTCTTTTTCTTCATCTCTTTTTCTCTAGCTCTACCCTTCTCTCATATGGCATTTCAAATAACAAGAGATTATAAATTCATACCAAAATGTTCAAACCCTTCAGTACAACCCAGGGAAGCCTTTTATGTCTCCAACATAAGAGTATCTTTTTCACTCTACGATTATGAGTGATAGCCTGAAGTTTACAAAAATCAGAACATGACAGTGATTTACAGAAAAATAATAACTAATTTTTCCATTTATACCATAGAAATTTGCATCTGCTGTGAATTGCTGAGATGCTCAGGCAAGGTGATAATTTTTCAGCTAAGTAAAGTAACTGAAGCTTAGTTTTCAGCTAAATTCTTTGACATTAATATGACAGATTGCCAAGTTCAATGTAATTTCTTTATTCTGCTGAAAGATTTGGGCATGTGCTAGCAGCATTTGTTAGATATTAGGTCATAAAGTGATGCAATGTTTATGTCTTTGAAAACCACTATTGACAGTAATTTTCAAGTATTTCTGTACTACACATACTTCATACCATGTAGTTGCTTGTATTCAACCGTCCTAGGAGACAGAAACTGAAGAAGAGTTTAGTGCCCTATTTATCTCCTTCAAAGCACCATTAGCCTTGTAATAGGGCTGTTTCACCAGACAAGCAATAGTCAGCTGTCAGGGAATTAATGCTTGTGTTGACAGCCTGAGAGTGTACTCATCCCTGTTCTTGATAATGATGGCTCATTCTCAAATTGTATTTATATAGACATCTGTCATTTATTTGGTATTTTCCAGATGCCATTTATAAGTAAGAGTTCTTCACGTGGTAGCTTTAATAATTGTTACAGACTAATCTAATGCCAAAGACACTCACTATGTGCTGTTTCACTTTAACATCGATTTTTGATTGCACAAGTGAAATGCATATTTAGCTACTTTAAACTATTCTACCTTAGAAAGTTCCTTTGAGGCTTAACTGGTAGGCAGAATATATACAGAAGTGGTCGTATCGATCATCAGTTCTCAGGTCATGGTAATGGACAAAAGAATGACTTACAGTGTTTGACAGCTTTTTGCAAGCTAGCAACATGTGAAGAGAGAAGTTAAAAAAGTTGGTCATTATTTTCTCTAGGTAGCTGGTTTTCATGTGGTCAGTACAAGGATTTGATTGCATTAGCCAAAGTTAAATTCTGCTTTTTACAATTCAGTTGGCTTGTTCTGAGGCTGTTTGAACTGACTGAAAGGAAAATTCAAGATACCAACTTGTGCTAAGAACTAAGTGGAGATATTCTGCTAAGAGACTTAATAAAAGCTGATGGGTTTGACCATATTTATTCCAGAGTAGAGAATACGTTAACATTCATGATCTTCTCTAGAGGCTTTTTTACCAGTGAAGTAAATTTTTAATAAATGGTCAGCTATAACTTTCTGTTTCATCCTGGGTTCCAGAAAAGTTCTGAAAGAATATCATCAAACAGAGTACCATTTCTTAGAGTCAGTTCTTTACTCATCTTTTAAACTGGAAGGATCCTGAAAACAAGGAAGGCATGTAACAGCTTGGTTTGTTTTGATGGAATTCTTTGCAGGTTTTTCTTCAGCAGGATTTATTCACCAGTGCATATGTGTTCCTGACAAGCTGTATGACTTTCACATTTGGGATTCACCTGCACTAGAATGCTGGCATCATGGTTCACAGTACCTATAAACACTAAACATTTGGACCTTTTAAAGTGAACGTTTTCCATGGAGTTTCTTTTAGACTGGCTGGACTTTCACATTATATGTGCACCGAATTTACCCCAGTTCTGGTGTCCTTCAAATGCTTCAGTTTTACAATTTGCCCAGAAGGAAGCCTCATATCTCCATACATTTTCAGATTCTCTTGATCTCTTCAAAACATTAAAAAGCCCACTTATGTTAACAATACAATGAGTTTTTTATGTTTTCCTCAGTGTCACAGTCTATTCACTACAGATGCTAGCAAGGTTTAAACACTGATTCACTAATCTGATTGCTCTGAAAGTAATGCCTCCTACTTGTTTCTATGGAGAGTACAAAAGACACAAGGAGCACAGTAACACTATTCAATAGCTACAAAACACTATTTTTCAACACAGTCACCACCATCAGTTATGCATTCTTACCAGTAATGAAGAAGAATATGCATGCCATGCTTGTAAAAACCTGCATGGACATTCAGAACATGGACTGTCTTTCACATCATTGTCACCACTGCTAAAATGCACCACTGACTGCCTCACTGTGCTCACATCCACTGTTTGGTCTCCATAAACACTCAGCAAGCATCAGTGAAAATATATGGTGACATCTTTCCAACACGGCAGAACTGAATTCCACACCTTTGTTTCATGTGCAGTTCACAGAATCACAGAATCACAGAATCACAGAATCACAGAATCATAGAATCATAGAATCGCCTGGGTTGAAAAGGACCACAATGATCATCGAGTTTCAACTCCCCTGCTATGTGCAGGGTCACCAACCACCAGACCAGGCTGCCCAGAGCCACATCCAGCCTGGCCTTCAATGCCTCCAGGGATGGAGCATCCACAACCTCCTTGGGCAACCTGTTCCAGTGCGTCACCACCCTCTGTGTGAAAAACTTCCTTCTAATATCTAACCTAAACCTCCCCTGTCTCAGTTTAAAACCATTCCCCCTTGTCCTATCACTACCCACCCTTCTAAACAGCCATTCCCCCTCCTGTTTATACACTCCTTTCAAGTACTGGAAGGTCACAATGAGGTCTCCCTTGAGCCGTCTCTTCTCCAAGCTAAACAAGCCCAGTTCCCTCAATCTTTCCTCATAGGAGAGGTGCTTCAGCCCTCTGATCATCTTTGTGGCCCTCCTCTGGACCCACTCAAGAGCTCCACATCCTTCCTGTACTGGGGGCTCCAGGCCTGGACTTTCATGTCAGACACCATTTTGTCAGTCTGCCCCTCTGTTGCCATCTGTCACATGGCAACAAAACATAATATCTGTTGGAAGGTTTCTCCTCTACTGCCATGCCACCAACATCTGCCTCTGACCTTGTTGGCCAACATAATAAAATAAAGGGCATTAGTTTCAGAACAGCTCTTGAACATGTAATCATTATAATCATAGAATCAGAATGGTTTGAGTTGGAAGGGACCTCCAGGATCATGAAGCTCCAATCCCCGTGCCACAGGCAGGGCCATCAACCTCCACATTTAATACTAGACCTGGCTGCCCAGAGCCCCATCCCACCTGACCTTGAACACCACCAAGAATGGGGCATCCACAGCCTCTCTTTGCAGCCTGTTCCAGCACCTCACCACTCTTTTGGTAAAGAACTTCCCCCTGATATCCAACCTAAATCTTCCCTCCTTCAACTTAAAACCATTTCCCCTCGTCTTGCCATCATCTACCCTTGTAAAAAGTCAACATCCTTTCTTTTTATAGGCTTCCTCTAGGTACTGGAAGGCTGCAAAGACATCACCCCACAGCCTTCTCTTCTCCAGCCTGAACAAGCCCAGCTCCTTCAGCCTGTCATGATGTAATGATAGGATAAAAATTACTGATGCCATTTCCCAGCGTGTGTGTTTGTTCTTAGGCCTTTTTTATCATGCAGTGTAATGCATTCAGAAATTGCTGTTATATTTTTTCTTGTAGAATAGGATAATATTTGGTCTTCAAACAGTACTTTTAAGAGCAGTTTTCTTATTAGACTAATACCAGCCCCAGAAATGCTGTGTCCATAATTAAGGTGGCTGTGGAGGCAGGGACTTGGCAAGATGTGTACCCAGGGATCTGTTGCTAGATTCAATAACAAGCAAGTCTTTCAGGTATTCTATGTACAGATAATTAAGGACACAACAGTAGGACAGAATTTTGTTCAAGGTACATGGTTCATGACTGTTTTCTTACAATCCTTTGATAAAATAAGTGATTATCAAGATAAAGAAGTGGTATAAATCCTGTATAACTGAAAGTGAGGGTACAAAGTAAAGGAAAAACTGAAGTAGTAGTTAGATCAAAACACGGCAAGGAATCACAGAAAACATCTACAAAAGGAGAAAAACACTTGCTGGGTTTAAGCGAATTGTTAGTTTGTCAGGGATCAGTTTTGGAAAAGTGCTATTGAATTGTTTTTCTCATTTATACTAAAGAATAGCTACAAATACATGAAGTACTAAATGCTATTTTTATAATGAATTTGATAGATGTGCTCATGAAGCTTTGTGATGGTAGTTAGGAATCATTGTCAATATAGAACTGTGCTACTCATGAGGTAGAACTGGATGACCTAGCGAACTCGAATGATAGTAATAAAAAGAAATCTAATAATACCAAGAGTAAGGTCATTCTCTTAGGGACTACTCTCTTGAACTTGGATATCTAATAGATGCTCATCAGTTGTAAATGGCAGAGCAAGACCTCGGTTCTTGGATCTGTTCATCATAGGATGATGAACCAATGATCTGATGACCCTGGAAAATAGAAATGTATTAGCAGTAAAAGCCAGGTGAAATATTTCTAAAAGCCAGCAGGCTTTTACACACCCCCTTATAGTACAAAAACTATAGAATTTTCTCTCCCTAACAGTGACATTTCTCTAGGGCGGGGTGAGTGATTAGTTAATGAAGAAGTGTCATCTGAAAGAATATGCAAATTGTTCAAGACAGATAAATTCACATGGGACCAGGTTTAGATAGGGGTCACCAGGGAACAGAGACCATATCTTTAATGGATACTAGACATGCTTGAAATAAGTCCTCAGAAGGGAAATAAGTGAAATAAGTCCTCAGAAGGGAAATAAGTACTCTTCATAAACATAGCAAAAAATTAAATACACAAAAAAAACCTATTTAAATGAAGATCAATGTTATCACCAAAGAAAGTGGTTTTCATGTGCTCTAGGAGACTTAGAATGGCAGAAAAAGGAAGCTCCAGGACATCCTTCAAGGAGGAATATTGGGAGGAATCAGCCTACCTTAATCACTTTAATCACTTAATCACAGTGACACATTTATTTGAAATAGCAGGAGACTGTCTAGTAGGTCTCATTCAATTCTATATGTCTATGTGGTTCACTCTTGTAGTGAAACAGAAGAAATCTTTCTCTACCAAAGATCAGAAAAATTAATACAGATATCAAGGTTTCAAAACTGAGATAAAATGTTGCTATTTCTCAGTGACAGATCATTTTCTCTAATAGAGTTAATTATCCCACCACTATTGGTTATCATTAATTATTGATACCAAAATAGCATCACAAAATACCAATCAAGCTCAAGGCTTCACTATTCTGGAGGTCTGCAAGAATAAAAATAACAGAAGGCAGTCTCTTTCCAAAGCATTGCAGCCTAGCTTCCCATCTAGGGCCTCAGGCTGACCACAGCATATGCCTGGGATAACTCTGCACAAGGAGCCCATCTAATTGAATGGTGTTGCTCACAGCAAGCCAAGTCAGGCAAGTGTCGATTCTGGTGGACTGAAGGTAGAATACGGTGACAGAAAAACTAGGAGGAAGGAAAGTGGAAACCTACTCCAGAAATTTTGTTCTTAAGGAACACAGAGACACAATAAACAGACTCTGTGCGCCGGACCAAAACGTGATTTTGACAGTGACTGCAAAAGCAAGAAAATAATTTGAAAAAGAAGGAAATTAAGGAAGTGATTAGTTTAATGCTCTTTTTCCTAGTGTTTTTTAAGCTGCTGTATGAGAACGCACAAAGTCTTGAGTAATTTGGATAAATCTGGCTCAACAGAATGCCTTCCACAACTAGATAAGCAGCAATATGGGGGTCCATACATACTGCATATCATACCATATCTACACTAAAAAAACTTCTCTGAACTGTCTGTCAGCTATGTTCACGTGCAATGGGGACTAGCTCTCACATTCTCAAGTTTAATAAACTTTCAATAAAGTGATCAGATGTTTCAGTAAAAGAAAGGAAAGACTGGGCAAAATGAATTGGAAACAGGCAAGAAATAGCACAAAACACTGAGCAACATACTTTTCTACTGACAGCATTCTAGTAGCACTTTTTCATCAGGAAGGTCAGGAGGAAGGAGAGGTAAAGTCATTATGAAAGGGATAAATTTTGAGAAGTTGCTGCTTATTGCAGTCCCACTCACTTAAACCGTGTTGCTCCTCGTAAGTATCGTAGTAGGTCTCAGGATACTGTTTTTGGCCTGTGCAATATCCAGGAAGAGTGAGCTCCATTCTCAGCAAGGAAATGCATTCAAGTCTTCATCTAGTTTAACAGGCTCCTTAAAAAGCAACGCTCTCTTGCTCCTCTGATCTCAGCCCAAAAATGAGCGTGTTCATGAGATAAATATGGGCTTGCAGGAAAGGATGCTGTGTGTGGAAAAAAGGACTGACATTTCTGGAAAAAAAAAAAAATCCTGAAAGCAAATTATCATTTTAGATTGCTTTGCTGTTCCATAAAGACAGTGATCACAGGCAAAATTACTTTCTAAAAATAAAGCCACTGAAGTAGAATAACATATTTGAAAGAAAGAAACTCAAATAAACAATGTGCAACTTTTATTAATTTCCTGCCGAAAGGCCAGACACACTCAAAGGCAAATAATTTTGAAAACCAGTGGAATATTATATCCCTGCCCTGAGTAGTCTAGACTGTACAGAAACACAAGCAGTGTGAGAAGTTTCCCAGCTTCCTAGCTCCATTTTGTAGAGAACCTAAAATAACTTCTCAGAAATCACCAGAGAAAGCCAAAGGGACAAGATTTTACCCATATCTTCTTATCCCTATTCTTTAACTCAATAGTATCAGTCTTTCTCGTGCACGAGTTATTCTAGGCATTCACTGGCATTGAAATGCCAGGAATTTCATGGAGTTTTAAATACAGACATTTAAAGCAAACCTAACTAATTGCGCTCCATGCTTTTAAAAATCCTGACTATGTATCCATGAGAATTTTAACACCAGTATCTTGAAGCTTTCAAGAAGAGAGAACGCACTGTTGGCTATGCCTATAGCTAAACATCATGTAGTTATGAAAAGTGGAGTACTGCTACAAGCACAGTGCATGTGCTATAAAATGATGAGAGAATAACTCCATGGCCTGCTACTCTTGTCCAATCAAAGACAGAAAAGTGGAAACTTACTGAGGAAGCCTCATCAAGGAAGAATTCCTGATGGCCTGTATGGAAAACAGTGCTAATGGGCAGATAGTGTTACTTACAGAATCATAGAATTACAGAAATATTTCAGTTGGAAGTGACCCTTAAAGACCATGTAGTCTGACTGCCTGCAATGAACAGGGACAGCTATAGCTAGATCCGGTGCTCAGAGCCCCATCCAGCCTGACCTTGAGTGTATCCAGGGACGGGGAATCCACCACCTCCCTGGACAACCTGTGCCAGTGCCTCACTACCCTTAGTGTAAAAAACCTTTTCCTTATATTCAGCTTAAATATCCTTCAGATTAATTTGAAACCATTTGCCCTTATCCGATCACCACAGACCCTGCTAAAGAATCTTCTCATTCTTACAGCCCCTCCTTTAGGTACTGAAAGGCTGCCCTCAGGTCTCCCCAGAGCCTTCTCTTCTCCAGGCTGAACAGCCCCAGCTCTCTCATCCCGTCCTTGTAGGAGAGGTGTTCCAGCCTTTGGATCATTTTTGTGGCCCTCCTCTGGACGTGCTCCAACAGCTCCATGTCTCTGCTCTACTGAGGACTCCACATCTGGACACAGTACTCCAGATGAGGTCTCACATGCAGAGAGCAGAGGGGTAGGATATTAACCATTGATTCTCAATCATTGTTAATACATTGTGAGCACATTCCACATACAATGTTAAAAATATGGTCTTAATACATGCTTTGATTTGCAGCGTCCACAAAAGAGTGTTAACAAATTTCATTTTAAAATAAATAATATTGCCAGTCCTCAATAGATGGTGCTATTATCTAAGTTAATATCTTAGATGATTATGCAAAGGAGCTCAACACAAGTGTGTGTGGGATTTATCTCTGTGGCGAGATGACCATCATTAAGATGCCCTCTCTGCTTACATTACATGCTTACAAGAAGATTCCCATTTGCTTTCCACTCAAGAGTAATGAACACAAACACAGTCAGGTATTTCAGCTATACAGCCTTGCATAACAACAGATAGATTTCAGGCATTTTTACGAAAAGGAGGGCTATTTGAGACAGAATACTCGTCTGCATAAAATGACATACTTCTTGTCATTTTTCCTCCGTCGTTTGAGATGGTTGATATCCAGAGCTAATTAAAAGTGTGAAATTCAGTTTCACAGCATGGTGGAAGATCGCAGGCTGCTCTTACACGGCTCAGCTTTTTGGGGGCAGGATGCACATGACAGCAGCAATCTCACTGATCTGGCTTCTCAGAAAGAGGCTGTGTGCTTCCTCCACCTACAGACTAGATGCAGCAATCATCACTCCAAGGCAAATCTTTTAGTCATTTCCTAATATCTCATCTTGATTGTGGCAGCCCATATTTTTGGCATGTTCTACCAAGCATCAAGAAGATAGCCCAGAAAGGCATTCAGGTTTGTGCCTGGATCTGCATTTAGGGATTAAATTTTTGAAATGAAATCATGTAATTCTGCAATCCAGGTTTTAGGGATTAACAAGCTATAAAAAAAAAAACAGTAACATTAAGGAAAAGTAGCACTGATGATAAAGCTATCCTCATTTTCCCAAATACAGTAACTATTTGCTCTTTCACTAATAGTTAAAGTGTTCTTTCCCTTAATGACAGCTCCAGAGTATAAATTAAATTAGACCGTTAGCTAATTCCCCAATTTATACACTATTTCAATCACATTCACTACTATTTGATTGCCCACAATGTGTTAGGCAAAATACTGTATACATACTAATTTGTGGGCATCTATATAGGATGTATGAAAAAAAGTAGCAAAAACAAACCACAACAGAATAATTAGACTATTAGGAATTCCTAATTGTCCTTTACCTCCTTTGAGTATTTAAGCTTGAAATATATTTTCCGTAAGTTACCAAATTTTAGGAAATAGTAATAAGCAAGTATCAGTAATTGTTAGTCAATGTGATAAGAGAACGTAAATAAGGCTGCTGTTGCTGATAACAATAATAAGGCAATAATAACAATAAGACAAAAATAAACAATGAGTCTTGAGTTAGGTTTGAACACTGGCATCCTGGTTCACCCTGGACCATAACATATACTGGGAGAAATTGTCTTAGGTTGGATGTCAGGGGGAAGAGAGTGGTGAGACGCCGAAACAGGCTGCCTAGAGAGGCTGTGGATGCTCAGTCCCTGGAGGTGTTCAAGACTAGGTTGGATGAGGCTTTGGACAACCTGGTCTAGTATCGGATCTGGAGGTTGGTGATACTGCCTGAGGCAGGGTGGTTGGAACTCTATGATCCTTGGGGTCCCTTCAAACCCACGTCAGTCTGTGATGGAATATTTAGACACTGTGTGTAGGGATTTGATTTAGTGAGAACTATTAGTGATAGGCAGACAGTTGGACTGGATGATCTTGTAGGTCTTTTCCAACCTAAGTAATTCTATGATTCTATAGGATCAAGTGCTGTATCTGTACGAAGCTGCTAAAGTGGACTTCAATGAATTAATGAGAATGATGTTGATGTCACTATCTCACAGATGTCCTGCAAAGGGAAATCTGGAATTTCCTGACCTATCTGGATGTTTGGCATGGGTCACTCAAAGTGGACCTGGACTCACAGAGACATAACATTCTGCTTCAAAGTGATGAGCTATAGCCTTTATTTTTTTCTCAAGCTTAATTCAGACAAACTCCCACTGAACAGTCAGCGTTCAAACAACAAAAAAAAATCTTTAGTCCATTTTTGCCCTGAACAGGTACTGGGTAGTTAGATATTTCCATCTGTTTCTCCCATCGTTTAGCAAGGTGGTGTGGATCTGAATCTGTTAAATCGGAGAAGAGAATTCAGCTAGAATATCCCAGCTGAGGCAAATCATTCCCAGCATCAAGGCCTTCTTCATTGCCACTTTCCAGTGAAAATAGCCAACAACACTGAGTTTTCTGCTGAAGTCACTCCTGTTAGTTATTGGGTATGCAGAGCATGCCCCCATGTGCTTGATTCATTTGCTCTACTTAGCCAAAACGATATCTAGTCTGTGGTTCCTGAATGAACTAAGACAAAATACAGGCACTGTGATGTGCCTCCCTCACAAAATGGGTTCTGTTCTGCACTTAAGTAGCTTAATTTATGAAAAATGAACATTCACGGTTTTCAAGGGATCTATGTAGAGTGTTAAGTGAGGGTTTTGCAGCTCAGATTTGCAAACCGAAGCCATGACTTCTAGCTGGCTTAACGTATGTCAAGCAAGCTGCAAGAGACTTAATGCCTGGATAAAATCCTGGGATGTGGATTTTACTGAAAGATTTGCGGTGACTGTTACGATCTGCAGCAATCTCATTATGATTGCATGTCCATTATAACAGCTGCTCAGTTAAAGAAGTTGTGTATTTCTCTTTGTACTCCCAAACATATTAACAGTACTGTTTTTCTGTTACAAGAAAAATAAGTTACAAAATAAAGTCCAAACTGGAGAGATACGAATGGTTTATGAAAACCACTGTCATGATTTAAAGGCTGCAGAACTGAAAAACCCTAATTGCAATGGCCATTAGGGTTTTTAATTTGGAAATTAAGCCAAGTGCTTTCTGATCCTATAGTCATTAGTTTTTAACAATCAGAACTGCATTTGGAAAGTAATGAAATGTATTAGTTCTGAGCAATATGAGGTAGTTTTATGAAGCCAAACACAAGCGGTGGATTAAGAAGTGTGCAAAATTCTATTCCTGAGCTGACATACTTCATTAGAACTGAAAACAGAAAGACAGAAGGCAGCAGAATGCCTTCTCATTCAGACCGTAGCTTTATAAATTGCTGCAGCATGCATGCAACTAATAAATCAGCAAGAGACATCACTATCAGGAGGGCAGTTGAAATTTCTCTAGAGTTCTGAAACGGAATTCTTCCCTTCCCCAGTCGGTCTAGGGCAACAAAAACTCTTAATGCTGAGGCAAACTGCAGTGCAAGGCTAATGCCCCACTCACATCTCGTCCTCCCTTGCTGAGTTATCTCCTGCTCTGTATTGATACAAAACTGAAGTTTTATGAACATTCAATTGATTTTTTCATATTTTATGAAATATCGTTCCCATTTTAAATATTATTAGGCTGAACTCTTTTTCACTTCTGACCTTTCACAGATATTGTGCCTTGCATTGATTTTTTAGCTCTTTGATACTGGCTGAGCTACAGTAGTTCCAGCAGATAGGAAAGGGCGAGTGAGAAAATGCCATTGCATTTAAGAACTTTAAAAAATGATTTAAGTTTGATTACCAACAATTCAACTTTCCTATCTCCCCCTCTGGATCAGCATGGGAGGCCTTCAGAAATGAGTCACTAAGCAAATGCTTTTTCTCATGTTCATCCCAGATTGAGTAGTACTAACATTGCTTCCAACCTCCTTTGTCAATCACTTCCAGCATTAAAAACATGTATTAAAATAATTACCTGAGCTAAATCTTTAGGCAATACTAAATATTCTCTTTCTCAACCAAACGATTTCCTGTCAGCGGGCCTGTCAGGCTCCTGAGGGAGCAGCAGGGGATCATTTAAAAAGAATTATGTTGCACCAGTGATAAATTAAATCCACTTGAATCAATAGCATTTAGATTTTTAAAAGGATATAGCCAAAATGCTATCAATTAAAACAAATCCTGACTCAATAGGCTTAGTTTTCACAACAGGGTCTTACTCAGGCTAGTCTTCTTGAAGAGAGGGTGGGGTATTTTTATCTGCAGTTTAGATGTCTGGTTGACAGACAGCTGTGCTTCACCTCTTTGTTCCTGGCTCTTTTTATGCCAGGCAAAAGACAGATTCTTTAGACTGCACAGTGGGCTGTGCCTCCTTCAGCCCTCATCCATGGTTGCATACGGAGATGCGCTCCTCGCAGTGCCCATGGGCTGCAGAGGGACAGCCTGATCCTCCATGGGCCTCTCCTGGGCCTCAGGGAACTGCTGCTGTGTGCCTGGAGCACCACCTCCTGCCCTCCTCCTGTGCTGATCTTGGGAGCTGCAGGGCTGCTTCTCCACTATCTCTCACCCCTCTCTCCCAGCTGCTGTTGCACAGCGCTGTTTCCCTCCCTTCAATCCATTCTCCCACAGCTCGGCTCTGCCCAGTGGTGGGTCCCTACTGACATGAGGCCACACCTGCAGCCCCCTGCTACTACAACTTCCCTCATAAACCCAGTATATTCTCTTATGAGGAGAGGCTGAAAGATTGAGGAATGTTCAGCCTGGAGGAAGAAAAGGCTCTGGGAGGATCTCATCACTGTGTAGTAAATACCTGACATGGGCAAAGAAAAAATAGACAGAACCAGGCTCTTCTTAGCAACACCCAGTGACAAGGCAAAACAATATGGAAATCACCTGAAATACATGAATTTACTATTCAAACATAAACATCAGGAAAAAAACTTTCTACTGTGAGGGTGGTCAGACACTGAAGCTAGCTCCTGGAGGGCCAGTGGAGTCTCCATGCTTGGAGATATTCAGAACCCAACTGGAAAGAGCCCTGAGCAACCTGTGGTAGTGGTTGCTGTGTTTGGAGCAGGTGAGCTCATGAGATGCCTTCCCACCTCAGTTGCTCTGTGTCAAAACTGCTGGATGGAGGGAATATAGCCAAAGAAAAAGTAATTAGATTCTTCTCAGAGCATAAGTTCAAATTTTTTTCTTCTCTTTATTTCTTGGTTAATATTCAGGGGATTGGCTTTCTTTTTTGGAGGGGAAATGCAAGTTTTAAACAGCTGCCATATCTTAAAAAAAAAGTCTCCAATCATAAAATCAGGCAGAAATGGTTCACTGTGGCTTTGATTATCACCTGTTGCTTTACAGCTGAGGAATTTTGAAAGAATGTTAAGGTAAATGGAGTTGTATTATGATCAGTTTAGACCTCAATAGGACCTGAAAGGTGACCAGGTCATGAGTTACACCTGCTGTGTCCCCCATGGGTACATTCTGGAATCCAGGCAGATGCATACCACCAAGATTAGCATGAATTTTACACCTCACAAGCAGTTATAATTCTATTATGTTCCCAAATACCTTGTAGTATTCAGGCATATTAGCAGAGGCAGAGAAAGACAACTTTCAATCCCTCCATTTTTGAGCCACTCTAGTACGAGTAAGCAAACATTCCTAAGTTTGGTTTAATCATGTATTTTGAAACCTTTCATGGGCACTGTTCAGGCTGCTTCCAGAAACATGAGATTATTTTGACAGTTTAATCTCTTAAAGGATAAAGGTCAGCAATACTTGCTCATCTCAAGGGGAATTTCACCCCAGGGAGAGCTTTCAACTTAGGCCAATTATAATTATCATGGTATGCCAGACATAGAACTTGAATAACACAACATCAGCTGATTTTAACCTATATCAGTATTTATTGTCCTCAACCAAGGAAATGCTTAACAAAGTAAACCCAGTCATTCAAACCTACCAATTACTCTTAACTTCTTAGACTATGAATTGCAAAATGCCTTACTTTGAAAGATGACACTGTCAAGATATCAGCTGACAGAAGCAGAGTTTAAACTGCATTTTAAAATTTCATTCAGAATTTTCTGATTATTATAAATCATATTAGAATCATAGGAGAAGAAAAAAAAGTCTCAGAAGGGATGTAATCACAGATTCATAGAATCATAGCATGGCTTACATTGGAAGGAAAAGTTCATCTAGTTCCAGCTCTGTACCATGGGCTGGTTGCCCCCCACCAGCTCAGCCTGCGCAAGGCCCATCGAGCCTGGACCTGAGCACCTCCAGGAATGGGGCACCACAGCTCTCTGGGCAGCTGTGCCAGGGCTTCACTGCCCTCTGAGTAAACAATTCCTTCCTAACATCTAACCAAAATTTCCCCTTTTAGTTTACAGCCATTCCCCCTTGTCCTATTAGAGCATGTAAAAATTTGATCCCCAGACTGTGTAAGAAGCCAGTCTTCAAAGGAGACCCCAGAGGAGGTCATTTGGTCCAATTCCCTATTCAGAGCAGAGCCAACTTCAAAAGCAAATCAGACGTATTAAGGTCAGAATATTTTCACAATACTTGGGCTGAGTTTTTCAGATAGATCACATACATCAATACATATAGAGAAATAGACCAGAAATGAATTCATGTCAACATTAGGTCACTTAAAGCAAAATGTATTTGACCAGTGTTAGTTGTATACTTAATGATGAATTGAGTTGTGTTCAGGAATGCCTTTCTTTGCAGTGAATGTAAAGGAAGAGTAGATCAGATGTAGCTATCTCCAGTTAATCAGGTGCATACTATGTACATGAAGAACCTAATGCAGCCATGGGATTGCATCATCATCAAGTGCATCAAATGTACACAAAGGAAAAATCTAGATGGCAAGTTGACACTATCAGCATTTTTACATAAATTCTAGTATTCCAAATAACTGTTTCCACAAGGATTCATTTAATATACCAAGGACTGTTTAAAATTAACCTTGCTTATGCACTTCTTATACTCTAAAAGACTTTGTTACTTGTTCAAGAACAATGACATGAACTCTTAGTGTCTAATTTCACTTTTTTTTTTTTTTATCAAGTACAAACATGGCCGTAATATACTCTCAGACCTTCTTATTCTTCATGTTGAGCCCTATACAGATGGAGTCAATGTGATCAAATGTGTATCCAAGCATCAAGTCATTTAAAAAAGAACAGAATATCCATACACAGGTGTTATTTTATTTTTTTGGTTACACATATATAAACAACACTTACCCCAGTAACCCTAATATAAAGCCTATCAGAGTTGAATTCAGAGTACCATGCAAGACAGTCTTACTTGTAAATTAGATCACCAAATAGACTTCAGTTAAACTGCCTGCATGTTACACTAACTCTCAGAAGAAAAGAGGTCATTTTATTACATGTTTTTGCATCTTATACAGCATACTTGCTAAAAAGAGAGAACAGGAGCCCTCTCAGGAAATATGTTTTTATGTGTGCAAGTAAACATAATGGCACTTAATGCATTTTTTTTATTTAATATCATATGTACTACATGACTTCTAGAAGCAAGTGTGGGTCAAATCCTGTTTAAATCACTGAAATATTGTGGTAGTCAGTGGAGCCTGGCCAAATGGTACTGACTACATATCTGAAGTACAGATTGTTTTCTACTGCAGGTAGGAAAGTAGAGCTTGGAGATAAAGGATAATTGCTTCTACTACCTTAGAAATATTTCTGAGGAATCCATTTTCCCATACCCTGTGGCTCAGAGCAAAGTCTGATAGTCATGCAAATCCATAGCACTTTTGAGCGGGACTAAGAAAAGCTTTAGGAGCTTCCACGTAGCATTCACTTTATAAGTGATCTTATAACTATATCCCCATATCCCTATAGTGATGTTCACTCACATAAGAATGAGAAATGAATTATCCTGACAATTGCAGTAACGTAATAATTGGAAGCAGATTTCACTGCTGGACACAAGGGAAAAAGGCGTACTTAGCCTTCTTATTTTGTACATGTACCCAGCAGACAGACAGTATCAAATTCCCAGTTCCACTGAATCTCTATGTATTTATTCAGTCTGACTATGAGCTGCAATTATGAGCAAATTCTGTACAGCATGGAGCTGATTCGCAGTCAACCAACAGGTCTACTACCCATATGCTTAGGTCGCAATTGCATGAAAGAGAAAGGCAAACGGATTCCTCACTTTTTTGCTATCAGAATAGAACGAAACCAATTGAGTGTACTGCCCTGTACTTCCATTTAAAATCCCTTTTCTACTAGACTCATACAAGCAGCAAAAACCCTTAACAGGTCTGAATCTGTACATAAGTACGAACCGGAATGACCAATTTCAACTCTTTACAAACCAACACTTCGGTGTTAAAATATTATTTTGGCTCATGTTTTTTTTTCTTCTTAAAAATTTCCAATACACATAAGAACAAAACATAAAGTCTTCTGAGCAGATGTTGAAAGTAAACCTCCTCTGTTGCCTTTGTGCCTTCATTCCAGTCTTTGACAGGGAAAACAACAAAATGCAGACAACTTCCACCAGTGTTACAATAATTTAAACATCACGTGTATTTGTCTGAATAAAACAGGCAATGACCTCAAATGATTTGATTCATTGGTTTATGTAATAAGACGATCTAAATATCTTTGACTTTGAAAGAAAAAAGAATATATTTTGCTTTGTAGTTTCATCTTAATGCTTCATCAACTTGCAAAGTTATATTTTCTGCTACTACTATCGCTAAAAAAAAAATGAAAAAAACGAAGGAGAGTGCAATCCATAAGCATTAGTACCACAGGCTGTCACTGTGTTTTCTGCTATACTAAGAGTTGTGCATATGGTCCTCCAGGATTTGGATGTCTCTGCCCACGTAGTTCACTGTGATACAGCAGAAAGGATTACATGGTTATGTGTTCTTATCAATGATTTAAAAAAGAGATAGGTACCTGCAGAGAAAGCTATCAGACAGAATCAGAGCACAGTAACAGCACTGCACAGCACATAAACATTAAAGTGCTCTCTTCCCTAGGGTCTGAAAAAGGGGTATTGTTGTTCACAGGATGCTCCTGTGAGATGATCAAGGTCTTCAGTGGCCAGTCAGAGCCCCGTGAGACTCCGATTACTCCCTAGTCCTTCCCGAGGTGAAATAAGATAAAAATCATAGGTATGAGACAGCACTTGGCCTATGAGTTTTGCTAATATCTGCTGACAGTCCTTAGCAAGGGTTTGGCAAATTGTTTTTCACACAGATTTTTTTTCCTCATTCTTTCTGAAAAAAATAGAATCTCATTCTATTCTGTTCTATAGTAGAAATAATGCAACTTTATTTTATGAGGAAAGGCAAGAACATTTGGGAAGAGTGAGAAGAAAATGCTCTTTTCTCAGTTTCTAAAAATTTGAAGCAGTTTTTCTCTTAGTTCCAAATGGATGATAACTATCTCAAACCGAAGTTTTCTATTATTTAAACATATATGATTGGAAAGTGTGAACATGTGGCATCATTAAGAAAAGAATGCTGATGAGAAGGGCAGTGTCAGAGATTGCCACCAAGTACCTGAGTGAGCAAGGGCTGTGCTGGGCAGGAGGAGCCCATGGGAATGGATGGTGGTTGCTGCTCCCTTGCTGCGCCTTCTTTGCCTCACATCCACACGTGGGAACAGGGACACAACAGGACGACGAGACACTCCTGTCCTCACCTGCATTCATCTCCCGACAAGAAGGCAACACTCTACAGAATAGATAAATCAGCCCCAAACTATATCCCAGCTTGGTCCTACAGGACCCTGGAAGCTCCCCAAAGACTCCTTGCTGCAAATCCAAGACTTTGCCCTGGTCTGCCAAGTTCTGGCCCCAGTGCAGGTGCTGGCACCGGACCTAATGATTGTGGTGCCTCTTTCCACAATCCCAATGTGCTCGGGACACAGGCAGCCCCTCAAAGACATGGAAATGACCGACAGACCAGCAACATGGTGAGCAGGGCTGCACTGGTGAGGGCAGCACAGGGAAGCAGGGCAGGTGGCTGCTCCTTTCTTCCTTCCCATCTGCCTTGCAGATGGGCATCTGACAAAGACGGAACCAGAGCAGGACACACACCTTTCTTCAGCTCTCTAACTGGTTTCCATGCCATACAGAACAGATAAGTCAGCCACAAACAGTACCCTTTCTAGGTCCTAAGGGACCCTGGAAGCTCCCCAAGATCCCTCTGCCCTAACCCCAATGTTTTATACCACTTTGCTGTGATTTGGCCCTGCTGCACATGCTGGCACCAGACCTACAGATTGCAGTGGCCCTTTCAACACATGACAATGGAAATGGCTAGCAGATGAGCAACCTGGTGAGCAAGGGCCTGCACGGGAGAGCAGCACAGGCAGCTGTTTCTTTGTTGCTTCTCTGTCTTGAAGATGAACATCTGGACACACATGGAACCAGACCACAGCAGCATCCGCCAACCACCCTGTGTCTGCACCTGGATAAGACATCTACTGAAGCATAAGGAAAGCACGCGCCCCTCTCTGTACTGCACTGTGGTCCTAAAGGGTCTGAGGATCTGCAAAGCATGGACACAGGCAGCTCCTCAGCACCTCCCAGCTATGGACCCCACCATGGACCTACACACACACAGACATTCTCCACAGACATAGGCAGCTCCACTCTCCACAGATATAGGCAGCTCCACACCACTCACATAATGATAGAGACAGGACCTTGAATATTGCACACATCAGCATCTTGAGGAAATATATGGATTGTGTAAGACAGATCTTTGAAGATAAGGACAGAGCAAGAAGCTAAAAAAGGATGGATGGGCCCAATTGAGAAATACCAGTGACACCATATCCAGCAGAGAAGGCAAAAACTATAACAGAGCATGATCCTGAGACCAGGGACGAAGGTTTAGGAGTGGTGAAGACCGTCAGCCTTCCTCCCTCGACCCCCAGATGACCACCAAGATGCTATCACAGAATTAACAACAACAACAAAAAAAAACCTAAAAACCTTAAAACTAAACTTTCTGATTCATTAAACTCATGGTGCTTCTTCCATCTCATGATATCTATACTGTAAACTTTTGGGGGTGTTTCCTTATTGTCGTTATCTCCTCCTATTTATGCATCTGAATATCATACAATCATAGAATCACAGAAAGGTTTGGGTTGGAAAAGACCTTGAGGATCACATAGTCACAATCCCCCTGCCGTAGGCAGGGATGCCTCCCTCTAGACCAGGTTGCTCACAGCCCCATCCAGCCTGGCCTTGAATGCCTTCCAGGGAGGGGACAACCACAACCTCACTGGGCAACCTGTTCCAGTGTCTCACCACCCTCACTGTAAAGAATTTCTGTCTAATATTTGGTCTACATCTACCCTCTTCCAGTTTAAGGCCATTTCCCCTCACCTGGTCTCTACATGCCCTTATAAAAAGCCCCTCCCCAGCTTTCCTGTAGACCCCCTTCAAGTACTGGAAGGCCACTATTAGGTCCCTGTGGAGTCTTCCATTCTAAAGGTTGAAGAGTCCCAGCTCCTTCAGCCTGTCCTCATAGAGGAGGTGCTCCAGCCCTCTGATCACCTTTGTGGCCCTCCACTGGACCTGCTCCACCAATGTCCTTCTTGTGCTGGAGGCCCTGGAAATGAACGCAGTACTCCAAGTGGGGTCTCACAAGAGCAGAGTAGAGGGGCAGAATCACCTCCCTTGACCTGCCCGTCACATTTCTGATGCAGCCCAGGGTACGGTTGGCTTTAAGGGCTGCAAGTGCACATTGCTGGGTCATGTTGAGTCTTTCAGCCACCAACACACTTAAATCCTTCTACTCAGAGCTGCTCTCAAGCCATATCCCACCTAGCCTGTATCTGAGCTTGAGATTGCCCCAGATCAGATGCAGGACCTTGGACTTGGCCTTCTTGAACTTCATGAGGTTAGCATGGGCCCACCTCTCAAGTCTGTTCAGGTCCCTCTGGATGGCATCCCTTCCCTCTTTCATGTCAACTGCACCACTTAGCTTAGTGTCATCTGCAAATTTTCTGGGGGTGCACTCAACCCCACTGTTCAGGTCACCTACAAAGACATTAAATAGCAACAGTTCCTGCACCAGTCTCTGAGAAATGCCACACGTCACTGCTCTCCACTTGGACATTGAGGTGTTAATGAAATCTTGTAATGAATATATACAAACGTAGTTAGTCAATGTCACTGAGGACAATTTTTTTCATTAGTCCTGAGCACGCAAATAACTTATTTCTGTCCACAAATTGCAGTAAGTACGCACCTAGTGTGGGCTTTGTCACAGGCTGCTGAACAAAATCAAATTTAATGATAAAGGACAGGGTATTCATTATTGTTTAAAATAGCTAATCCTGTATCCGTGCTAGATGCTACCCACAGCTCATCTTCAAGGACCTGTTGAATCTAATCCATCTGTGCTCCATGAGCTGCAAATAGGATGAATATAAAGTATTCATTTTTACCCTATGATATGCTTTAAAAAAAAATACAAAGAAGACTTCTTTTGCCACAGAAAATAAAACAGTAGATCATTTTTATTGTTTCCTTCTTCAAAAATAGCAGGTGGCAGATAGAAAACTACAATGAGTTCCGATTCTGCTCATCCATCTGCAGCTCATAGTCTATTGTACAGCTCTTATTTATTGGCATTGTATGTCAATGTCAAATATGTTTGCAGGCTATTTAAGCTTTTATTATACTATGCTTCTATAGGATTAAAAAACAATCTTTGTTTTAACAATGTCTGTATGATTAGTTGACGTGTCAGCAGTAACACTAAGCAGCTTCACTGTATGTCCCTAGGCTGTAGCAGATGTTTTTATCTTCTGGTTTCTCTTAGTGTTTACCTAGCAAAAATTGAATATTACAAATATTGAAGTGTCACTGTTCATGTCTGCATTATAACAATAAAGCATTTCAACATCAGACCTTCACATGTTTTTAAAAAGTACATGATAGATTTAGACATATTTGCATTTAGATAATCAACTGAAAACAAAAACATATTCTTTAAGTAAGTCTACTCTTTTCATTGTATATATATGCACTGTAAGGAGTTCTAACAGTATAGAATATGTATAAACACGTTGTATATACTATATGTGTAGCATACAGTTTTGCTCAGTTCCTCCATTTCTGTTAGAGTCAATGAAGTTCCTGTTTCCATCCAAATCAACAGCAAAAGGAAAATTTCTAAGAAATATGTACATTTTGTTCACAGTTGTTTGGGGCACAGAAGAGAGAAAACTGAAGTTCTGTCCCACATAATTTCTCTCAGACTTGTCTTTCTCCTTAGATTCAATTCGTTTTCTCAAGGTGAGAAATGAGTCATACTCTAAGTCTTTCATGTTAGCAAAGCACACAATCATATGCCTGAGAATAAATAATACACATTCAAGCATGATTATCTTCCTTGGGTTTAAAGACATAAATGCATATTTCAGCATCCAAAAAAAAAAAAAAAATCTCAAAACAGTATCAGTTGTTATTCAATGTATTGATTTTAACGAGAGCCAGAAGTCTCAGCATATCTGAAAATCAGAACACTTATTTAGGTCATATGAATATCAGCCAACATTTTAAAAAACAGCTGTCTAAATTTAGGAATATAAGTTCATATTCAAACATCAGCCTCAGAATTTCATTCTTTTTCAGAGAATTAACCTCTTGCTACTGTTAGTACTTTTTTTTTTTTTTTTTTTCAGAAATGACTAAATAGTTACACTGATGTGGCACTTCTGCAGCACGTTCAAGGACTATATTTCCTAAGAACAAAACTCAGCCATTTTTAATCATGCATCCCTAAGTTGTACTAGGCTGGACATCCAAAATCTTTAAGCTTTTCTTCAAATTTTGAGTCTTTGGTGTTATAAAACATTTTGAGATGACAACTGTGACACCAGGGGTGGCCAGACAAGCCCACAGAAATGGGTAGGCCCAAAATGATGCTGGGTAGGTAATGGCTGGGTGTGGGACATAGCCAGGCATGGGTATCACTGTGATGGCATGGAGAAGGACAAGGACAATAACAATGACCAGACTACAGTTTATGATGCACCATGACAGAGCACGCGAAGGAGTTGGCTGGATGACCATAGCAGTTCAGAAAGCCAGTTGTGCCTTGGGCTGTGCCAAAAGAAACCAGCAGGATGAGGGGTGTAAATTTCTCCCTCAACTCCCATGAGACCTTGCCTGTAATACCACATCCAGTTCTACCTTTTGCCAGCAAAAGAAAGACATTGACCTGTCAGAGTGTGCCCAGAGAAGGGCCACAAAGATGATCAGGGGACTGGAGCATCTCTCTTATGAAGAAAGGCTGATAGAGTCTAGAGAAGTGAAGACTGGAGAGATCTTATTGCTGCCTTTCAGTACTTAATAGGTCTGTAGTGACAGGACAAGGGGAAACAGATTTAAATTGAAAAAAAGTAGATTCTATATAAGGAATAAATTCTTCACTCTGAGAGTAGTGAGGCATTGTAACATGTTGTCAAGAGAAGCTGCGGATGCACTATCCCTGGAAGTGTTCAAGGTCAGGTTATCCAACCCTGACTTGGGGCAGCCTGATACAGTGAGATGTCTCTGTCCATGGAAGAGACAACTTTATGTAACTCTTCTATGTAATCCATGGTCTAAACAGTCAGATTTCCTTCTCACTGGCATTGTACAGGGCTGATAACTAGATGAACTGCTATGCAAAGTATCAAATTGTTCCTGGGAAATTTGCTCTAGGGTCACAACAAAGGTGAATTTGACCTGTGGAACTTTTCCAACAGACCTATGATTACAGTGATCAGCATTTCTATTATTAGATAATTGTGTCAGAACTAGAAGCACTATGGGTAATGTAACCACAAGGCTGAAACAGACAATAGGGAAGGAAATTTCACAATTAATGAAGAACTAATTTAATGAAGGCGATGAAAATAAACAGTGATGTATGTTTAAAGGTCAGGGAGAAGAGACGGCAAAAAATCATTGCAAGCCTCTTTATAGTAGTAACGGTAGTAACGGTAATAGGAGGACAGTTGGACTAGATGATCTTGTAGGTCCTTTCCAACCTTGTAATTCTATGATTCTGTGATTCTATGATGACTCTATGTTTAACTGCTTGATTGCTTCACATATTTGAGGGATACTCCAAAATTAATGCCTCCTATTTTATTATGTTGGCCCATGAAGTCACCAGTGAGGCAGTGGGTGCACTTCAGCAGTGGGTAACCTCCACTGGTGCAGATTTTCATGAGTGCAGCATGCAGACGTTTGTTCATCTCTGGTGAAAATGCACAGCTAATGGTGGACACTATATTGAAAAACAGTGTTTTGTAGCTGAGAATTAGATCTATTGAATAATGATATTGTCCTCTGTATGTGTTGTAATTTCCACAGAAATAAATAGTAGGCATTACTTTCTGAGCAATCTGTGTACATTAACACAGATCATCTACAGAACTGCCTAGATTCATATGTAATAGTACTATTTAATGCAAAATGATTCAGCCTTTCTTGTCTTGTTTCATGAGGCCAAGTCTACCTATATGGGGTTCAGGTGGCATTCAGAGCACTGCACTGTCCTGATAGTCAGATGAATGTCACTATTAGGAGATGTATGCATTTCAAAGACAAGAACCTCGTGTTAGTATGTTAAATAGCATTTCCAAATCAATGAAAGGTACTTATAAAATACTGAGCTTTGAGCTGTTGATTATCTATGGGCATAATATAAATTGAGAAATATGAAGATTTCATGTCTCTTATGACCGGAAAGCTTTCATTTTCTAGAACATATAAGAAATTTTAATTGAAGTGTTGAAATCCAGACAGTGAGCACTATAGCACTGACCTTGTCACTCTTCTTGTATCAGAACAGATGTGTAAGCACAGAAGAGAGAAGAGTGAATAGGAAACTCTGGACAGCAGTTTTTCCTGGGAGAGGCAGGAGGGGAAGAACAATTGGAGACTGGCTGCTAGGAAGCAAGAAGTGTTTAGGGAGCTTTTGAAGTGGTGGCCCAAGGCTTTGGGCACATTCATAAGTACAGACTGATAAAGGAGTGGCCGTTTTGAGGATTTGCTGTGCATCTGCTATTCAAAGGAAGGCTAAGGGGGTGTAAATAGAACTTGGATGGTATTGCTCTCAATCCTGATGAGGAGGCAGCCCTGGCCCAGACACAGGCAATTTTAAAAGGCTGTGGTCAATTGATAGAATGAACACAATAACAAATCTATATGGAATTAGACAAACCAGACAAGGCCTGGAGGGCATGACAGGGGCAAAGACAAGTTCAAAAAAGCAGAAAGACTATGAAAATCCTGAAACGTATCAAAGAGTACTATATTATAAATGGAGGTAAAATGTGTATTGTAATTCAAAAAGTGAGAGTCTGAGGGGAAAAAAAAAGCTTGCATGGCTCAATTGGAACACTAAGGAGACAATCAAATTGTTTGGTATTTAAGAAACAGGAAGATAGGTCAGATAAGAACAGAAAAGCCCATGAAACATGACAGGACAAACGTGAAGAGGAAATACTGAGAACAAAATATAACTTGAACAACAATTGCCTCTTCTTAAGCTGCTGTGCTCCTTCAAATACATTAGAATTCAAAATCAGGCCAGGGAATTGCTACAGGCGACTGATGACAAAGATCTAAAAGGAGCATGTGAGGGCAATAAGAAAACAATAGAGAAGTGCAGCAATTTCTTTGCAATGCTTTTACTGTTGAAGTTCATGGGGAGCTTTCAAGACCTGACATCCTCTTGGCAGCAGACTGGTCAGAAAATTGAGATGAATTTGAAGTGAATGCACAGGAAGTCTCAGAACAAGCAGTCAGATTAAATTTCAGCGAGTCATTGGGACCAATATTTACTCACAACTCTTAAAGGAGCTCAAACATGAAATCGCAGAAGCGTTGGCCAGGGCGTGTAATCTGACAATGCACAGGGCCACATGGTAGAGGTCTGTCAGCACACCAGCTACCACTGAGCCTCTCAGCTGGAGAATGGCACTGGAGGGAATGGGAACTACCTATCAGTGACTCACGTCCACATTGTAAGATGCTGAAGGTCACTGATCACATGAACAAGAACTATTTGGGGGAAAAGAAGGATGGCCTTCCAACAGGCACACATGATAACATCTCCTGATACCACTGCTGGAGGCAGATACATGAGGGCACTTCTCATGTCCACTTTGGTTACACTCAGAGAATTTCCAGCTTCAGCTACTTTATCAGCTGCACCTTGTATTTGCACACTCCTCATTCTACAGGCTGCTTTCTCTTTGCTTCTGTATCACAAACTACTGCAAGGCTTATTCACACACAACATCTTTGCTAACATCTGTCCCGTACTCAAAAAAAATCTTATTTCTGACTGCACTTACATTAACATGTCCCCTACAGACGTGTCCTTTAATTTGTTTTTACTTATAAAAGGTTTCCACAGACTAGTCCACTCATAAATACAACTGAGCCATGTAGCCTGTAGCATTTAGCTTGATATAGGTTGTCTCTCTTCCCCTTGTCAGGCTCCACCGGGACCTTGCTTCCTCCAGATGAGCTTGTAGGAATTGAAGAAAACCTATCTCCATAGATATACTGCAAATTCTTCTTTGCCCAAACCACTTACATGCAAGATTCAGCTTCCCAAGAGTAAGCCATCCTGTGTTTTACCTTGAACTTCACAGGAACTTATTAAACTTGGAAAAATACATTATGTTCCCACGTCTCTTGGCTCTAAATGGAAAATACACATTGACAAGCAATGCCTTATCACATCATTTCTTCATGATTGTTATGATTGTTATGCACAGCTATGAACATTCAGAAACACACTTAATGTCTCTATAATACGTTAAAGAAGTGGTAATAATATATTACATAAAGTGATTGGATAGCACATACATAATACTGACGAATTTATTTAATCAAATTAAGAATGCCACAAAAGAGTTATTTTCCAGCTATTTTGGATTGAAATGATCACTGCTGGAAGTCTAATTTAAATTTTTATGATTCGATTATGATAACCATTGCTATTCTGAATTAAACATATATGGTCCTAGAAGTCTATACAAGCACCAATTAATCTATCCTGAGATTATTGGAACAAGTAAATGTATCTACTGCTGAATATTTTATTAACTTTTCATTTTAATAAGATACCTCCCTTAGGACAGAGTTTTCCTCACACTGGACTCTGACAAGTTCTCATGATGCCACGGTCTCCTTACTAACTGGATGATCTACAAAGAAAAGAATCTTGGTTATTATCTGCCACTTAGTTGTTGAGACCCACAAGTTTCTGAAGAAACTGTGCTCATAGATCTACCACCTCTGACTCCATCCAAATGACTAATTATCAGTCACTTCCTATTGAGAAGGGGAAAAACACTGTTCTACGTTTATTTGCCAGCAATGCACCATATATTTAAGTAAATATTGATTTTCTAATCTCTAAGATAAAGTACAACAGAGTGGCAATTTTGAAACCGTGGTAGTGCAAACAGCACCGCACACTCCATCAAACTCTTCCTCCTCCCCTGTGCCAATGCTTCTTGTCAGTCTAGGTAGCCCAGTTCCCAAATATTCTGATTTGTATTTTTGTCTCATTGAACTCCAGATCCCAAGTATCTTTTCACAGCATGTCTACCTACCTCTTGTCATCCTTTGACATTACAACAGCCCTTCAGCTCCTCTTCATATTGCCTTTTCTGAAATTAAACAGTAAATACGTTGGGCAAGAACAACTTCTTGTTCTTATCCATATCAGCTTTGTTGAGTCAGTATAAGAGGTATTCGGGCTTTTGTGATGTGGGTGAGTTTACTTACAGATCAGCATACAACCTGCCAGGCAAGTTTACTTACAGATCAGCATACAACCTGCCAGGCAACTTGAGCTGACAGAAAAAAAAAAAAAAAAGAAAGAAAGAAAAGCCAACAGAGATAGATAGATAGATAGATAGATAGATAGATAGATAGATAGGTAGATAGATAAATAAATAAATGGAAGCCTGTTGAAATATGAGAAACTCCTTTGAAGGTTTGCAAAAATGTTGCATCTTGAACAATCATCCAGAAATCAATGCATATCTAACATATTCCCAAATGGGCCTTGCACATCTGGATCACATCTGAAACAGATCTGCTTGGTCTGTGTATGGTACACATACAGTAGAAAACTATAAACACCAATATCTGAAATTAAAAAGAGAAAGACATATTTAGATAAAGGCTGTGAATGAAAAATTGAATCACCCAGTTCAAGGAATGACCTGTGCACTCCAGGGTTTGGGACTCACGTCTGTCTTTATTGCCTACTTATCACCAGTTTATGTTGCAAAATGTTGGGAACAGGTTACACACAGCAATGAACTTTATTTATGGGTCAATCAGTAGGATAGAGAGCATCTGGCTGGACAAAACGAAAAGGAGAATACTTCAGATGATTATCATCTCTATTGAGGCAGAATCAGAGATACGGATATAAATGAGATGCAATTCCAATCACTGAGTAAGGAAAGAAAAGGTGGGTATCCAAAGATTGAATTCAATCTGAAAGAATATGCAATTTCTTCTTCACAAAATTAGTTGTGATTATACAATAAAAAGAACATTTGAATAAGCACATTCCCTAAACACTTTCGATCTGATGATTACCTGTCCCTTTCCAACAATGTCTATTTAGTCAACAGTGTGTTATTTGATATAGCTTTTTTATTCTGGAATTTAAAATCTAGTCAGGTAAAGAAGATAGTTCAAGTTCATACATTCATAGATAATTCCAATAACCTATCCTGACTTCTGAACAAGTGCAAATTCACTCCACCAGGGAAATTCATACAAGCAGTTGAGAATCAAGGTTCATATTATCATTCAGCCAGCACTAACAAGGACATGTAAGTATGATATTACTATGGCTTAATGTAGCCATGCATCAGCCAGGTGTCAGCAGCACTAAAACACACAAGAGGCTTATGCTTTAATGATGCCATTGATTTTTTGTAGTAGCACAAGTGGTAGTAGTTGTAAAGGGACAGAAGGTCTCAGTTTGGTCAGGGTCAGGTTATGCTGGATATAAAATGACATAGAGAAGTCAAATCTTAGCCTGAAAGAGTTTTAAACTTAATTAAAGAAGGAGAGAAAGAAAGAGGAATGCCAGATGGATGCAAGCTAGTTAACAACTCAATTGGTCAGCGCAGGTTCATTTTGGAGCTGGGCAGATGCATGGGATGACAAAAACCAGCCAACACTTGATGGCACGATGGTTCTCCACAGGTGCTAAATGTTGCTGGCCATATGCCACCATCCACATACAAGTCCAGCTCAGTTCCTCTGCAATAGGCAAAGTCACACAGACATGTCACCTGTGTTCAGTAAGAGTTAAGGAAGTAGCATGGGCTCTACAAGGTCTCAAACCCTTATCTATGCTAAACAGAAGACCCCTAGCTCTTACAATCAGCAATGTCAGCCAAATGAAAAAAGCACTACTGCACTGGTTTATACAGAAAAGGAAGGGATTCTAACTTTTACAGCACTAATGATTTTAAATTAAAAATGATATGATACAAGAGTCAGAAAAAATAAGATCTATGTGGACACTATCTACTTAGAGGGCAAGTAGACGTCTGAGCTCCGTAGGAGTTTCAGTGATAATGTTTGCATCCTGTAGGTGTCATTGATCTCGCTGTCACTATGTTATTAAAGAGTTGTAATGCAGTAATCATGTTATAGCAGCTAGAAGGCAAAGTGCCATCTCATGTGTATAAGGACTTTATGAATATCCTTGGTAATATAGTAGGTTCATAATCGGTTATATTCTTTGCACCCTAGTCTTGGTTTTATTAAAACATGGTGATTCTTGGTCAGGTGCGAGTTAGCAAAGACCAATTTGGTAATATTCACCAGGAATAAAAATAGCTAAAAAAAGTGTTGACAGAAAATCTCAGTGTATACTGGAGGCATCTGACTTAGATATTCAGATGGGTATGTGAAATGAAATGTCATTTCTCCTTTACAATGACAGCATGGGGTCCAGGGATTCATTTGGGTTCTCTGCAGGAGATCTGTCAACTCCTGCATTTCTCACACCGTGGCCACCTATCTGCAAAATGTTGACAACTCAACAGTTCTAAACTGTCCTGCTCAGAGTGTGCCCTGAGAAGAGTCCACTGGATTATGTTAGAGCACATCTACTAATCATAGTTTGGTGTCATTTCAGATCACTGAAGTCATATGAGATCAACCACTGATATTCCTTCCCATAATGATTTTCAAATACCTGCCAGAGGCAGCTCAATCCAAATTGCTCGGTCCTGGCTCCAGTGAGTCTTGCTCACTTCTGCTCCTCTTCATTCTGTGAACCATGTCAGCTCTGTAGAGTGATCCCCAGCATTGTTAGCTATTTCTTCTCAGAAAGAGTGGAGAGGCACAAGCTGCCCAAGGAGGTTGCGGAGTTACTGTCTCTGGAGGTGTTCGAGGAAAGTGGAGATGTGGCACTGAGGGACGTGGTTAGTGGCCATGGTGGGGGTGGGCTGGGCTTGAACTGGGTGATTTAAGTGATCTTTTCCAACTTTAATGATACTATGATTCTACCTACATCAGCACCACCTATACTCAGCTAGGATCTCCCTCTCTATGCTTCAGAAGCTCCTCAGAGTCTTGTAGGAAGCAAGAAAAAGTATCTAAAGGCTGACACAACACATCGTGGTTTGTCACCTTGGTTTGTAATGAAAGGTCATTCTGTATTTAACTGGACCCTAAGGGAAAAGTCTTCTTGTTATTTGGACATGTTTGCTTCTAAACAGTGAAGTGCAGAAGACCTGAAGGCACTTGTGATAGCTGGTTGGTCACAGGAAAATGCAGGTTTCTGCACATTCAGTCAGTACATTCTGGCATACAGCTCACACATGCATGACTTTTGTAAAAATAGTTGTCATTACATAGAACAAAGTAGCTGCTATGTTTTAGCCTTATCGTTTAACTAGTCTCATCAACACCAAGATCTTACTTGGTGTTGATGAGGCCAAAAACCTCTAGTAATCACATCATGTGAAATTAATGTTCACATTAAACTCTTCCACAGATTAGTCTGAAAGGTGCTAGCCTCCTGTCTTGGGCTTCCTGATTAGGGATTTTTACTGCTATAAATGGATATATGGTGATAAAGTATGTTTAATGTGTCATTAAGTACTTCTAACAATGATAGACTGCAATATTTAAAAGCCAGAGGCAAGCTAAAAAAAAAAAAAAAAAAAAAAAAGCCTGCTCTTATACCAAGTAATTAAAATATTGAAGTTTGCTTTTTCATCACAGTACATTTCTTGGAGGAGTCACTGCTGAACCGTGAACATAGGCACTGCAGTGCTTCTATAGCTTTCCCTCGAAGTTACAACATATACTAAATAAACCCTAATGATTTTTCCATCTACTTTCCTGTTATCTGTTATTTACGATATAAATATCATAACTGTACCTGCTCACGGTGACACAAGCATTTCTTGAGTGCTCCATGATATCAGTAGTGTTTCGTGCACTGAAGATGCTACAAAAGTGTCTTGGTTTTATAGTTCAGTTCTTAAATCTGTGCAACCATTCATTTCTCATCAGTTCACCCGTATTATATCTTGTGTACACTTCTCCCCACAAGGCTGCATTGACAGCTCTTGTTCATGTCATCCACAGTAAGGTAATTGCACTCTTCCTGGCAGATGTCAGGGAACAAGCTAATGTATGCAACATGAGGACATGACTACATTACCGTTATTGTATATAATACACAATAAATACCTAGCATAAAATAAATAATATGAAAAGATGCAGTGAGAAAATATAGGGAGAAGGCAAGAAGATCATCCCACAGACCAACCCAAGAGGTTGCTCAGCAGGGACAATAACCCATCCAATTTTCCAAGTTCCTTCATTTTATGGTAACTTATCATACTCTTCTCATGTCTCAAACTCTCCTCATGTCCCAAAATGGCAAAACAATGATACTGAAGATTAAAAACAAAAACATAAAACTGAGAGTAATATTCCATGCCGGTCTGGACTGCAGGTGCTAGGGAATTTTTCATTTTCAGTAGACCAGGCTTTTCAGTTTAGAGAAATAATCTATACAGTTTTACTTGACATTGACAGACTGAACTTAATTCCGTTGAGACAGAGAGTTAAGTGTCAATAACTGAAAAGAGCTGCTTAACACCATTCATTCCCTTCCAGGAGCTGTCAGCTGAACTCAGAGTTTATGTTAGTACATCTACAATAAATGTGCCCCTGAAGAATGCAGAATAATTACAAATAAAACACAAACCATAGAAATAAGTTTGAAGATTTATATTTGAATAGAATTCTGATAGCTACTAAGCAAAAAAAAAGTTCTTGCAGGATGATATGGAAACCCCAGGGAGAAAAGAAAATGATTTGCCAGGTCTCAGTTAGGCACCAGTTATCAGGGAACATGTGTTATATTGTCCTGTTAATACTCAGTGCCAGTAGGTGGCTTCTATCAAAGTGAGTTTTAAAAAAGAGTAGTAACTTGTTCAGTAATTAGCTCACAACAAACATTAACCTGAACATTTGGCAAGAAAAGGTCCCTCTTATTATTAATAAAGAAGTCGTTCCTGATAGTGAAGGTCAGTGAGAGTGTTGTCATTAACTTCTAGCTGGAAACTCAGTCTCCTCCACACTCTGCTTAAAAAGTGTCTCTTCCAACTCAGGATATTCTCTGGTTTTATGATTCTATGATACACCAGCTTTCTCCTGACTACTCCATGTCTGAGCCCAGCTCCTGCCTGCCCACCTGTGCTCTGGTCAGCAGCCCTTCAGCATGATGCTCCACAGTATCTCCCTGTGCACCTTCTTCTCTCTGATTCTCACCAGCAATGCTCATTGCCACGTTTTATTGGCCTGTCTTTGCTATGAGCTGCCATCATGATGCTTTGCAGCATCAAATTCGTGCAGCTTCTTGCGGTGATTCAGCTAGCACATTTCCCTCAGCTATCTGTAACAGCTGGATGCTAAAAGGGACACCAACAAACCTGCTGAAAATGCAGATCTGCAAGTTACATTAGATGTGGGAAGTAATGGAGCGTGGTGGCTTCGGAGCTCATAAATAATGCCTATACCACCATCACCACCACCTTTTGGTGCCACAACCCAGAAATCTATTAAAGATAAGTAATTATCACCACACCTCCCCGGGAAGCATTCTCCGCAAAATGGCCCTCAGACAGATTAATGCTTCCTTTTTCTGCAATAAAGTCTTGATTTTCAATTTTTGGTACAATTAAGGAGCACTGTAAAACATTTTTATTATCTTTTTGTTCAGACTGAGAGACAATTATTGCACTGTTTGTATATGCAGCAACCTATTCAAGTATTACTCATTTTCCTTGTTATTAGCTTCTGGTTTAAATTGCATGATAAAGAATTATGGGCACATTTGTGATCCCACAGTGTTTGTTTTCATTTTTTATGGCAAGGCAACAAAAATGAAAAGAGACAGCTAATGGCCTGGGGAGGGGGACGTGTGGTCTCAACAGGAAGGCTGCAATGACAGGTATGAACACTCGTTAAAGAGGCAGGATGAGACGATATTGATTTTGCAAAGAAAAATACTTTTTTTTTATCCTTCCGAAAATATCTTCCTGTAATTATCTGGTGTCTTGTTCATTCCATACGTGTTAATTGGAACAAGTATTCATTTGTACAAGCAGCAGCTCAGGATATCATTTCACCCCATAACAGCATCAAGTTGCACAAAGAAGAGAATGCGCAGCACAGCTCCTGCTCTTCAAAGGACTACAACTTTGTGTATCACCAGCAAGAAGTGCTGAGCCATGGGCCAGCCTATCACCAGAGCTCCAGTTTGCTCAGGACAGATTTGTCAATACAGCAGCCAGGGCTATGTCTATTCTAGCAGATGAAATGGAACTGCTCCCCAGCCTGGAAGCCAACTGGCATAGTGCAGCTTTCATTCTTTTGGTTAAACTCTCTTATCTTCAAAAACAGAGTGGCCACATTCAGACTGATTACTGAGAACACTCTCTAGCTTGTGCCATCATCTCACAAGCCTTGCCTGAGCATTTTCTTGGAAAGCACTCATTGCAGCGAGCCACGGCTTTGCTAGCACTAGTCTAACAGCAGAAAAGCTGAGCGCACATCCCTGCTTTTGGGTTGCTTAGCTCACAGCTGTGGGCGTAACTAGAGAAACCACTCTCCCTCTTGTGCAAAAAAGGCTTATGGATGAAGAACAGATCCAACATTGCTCTGCAGTGTGAAATGCATGTACAGAGCTTTGTAAGAACTGGATATACTGTTGCTCCGTAGCTCTAAATTGCTGCTTAAATGTGAAAGTTAGCTATTTCAGTGCTATCTTATCATCAGCAGAGTAACTTAGACAGCTTTAAAAATGATATGTCCTTTTATCTGCAGGATAAGTGGACATAATGGCTTAATGGTGACTTTAAGAAATTTAAGTGCCTCCCAGGAAATAGTTAACCCCAGTAGCCTTGCTTTTACCCCCTCTCTCAGTGACAAGGACAGATAGTTAAGAGGTCAGCATACTGTAATTGCCATATTGTCACTCAACCAGAATAAGTTTTCCGAAAACACTGTGCCTTTAGCCTCCTCACAGCCACATCAGCTGTGCCATCCCTTCCCTCCACTGACCCTGACAGAATAGCCAGAGGTGTTAAAGTGATGGCCTAACCCAAATTTATGTATGCCAGCAGCCGTCGGACTTCCCTACTTCAATTCCCACAGTCAGAGCTGAATTAGAGCAAATCCATGTAAAACCATCAGCCTTCACTGCAGATTTCCAGTGATGGAGAACAGCTATGCACCCAGGTGCCAGCAGCTTTGATATGCTGCTTCTAACAACTAATCACAAATTGCTGAGATACTTTCTGCAGCTACTCACTAGTCTGACATGTTGTACGCAGGCGTGCAATCTTTCTTAGCGATGCTTGGGAAATGGCAAGTCTAACCAGATCAATTAGATTACGGGTTTATGTGCTGATTTCTGCTGGCCTCTCTCTCTAACCAGGATTGTATCTGTCAGTATCCTCAGTACTTAACTTCATGCACAAGATACATGTAATTAGATACACAATTGTCCTTGTCTATTTTAAGGATAAGTATCAATTGAAGAACTCATTAAGATAGAGTTAAGTAGGCCCAAATAATCTTTTTACAGTGGAAGTGCCTACTATTACCAAGTTTTCTCATGTCTATATGTACACTAGCTAAAGACCATCAGCCCTGTTCCTAGTGAAGAATGTTTTGCTGGAGGTTTCTTTAATCATCCCTTCTGAATCTTCTTTGAAACCTCTTGCAATTATACAGTCTAATTTGCACAGTAACACCAGTTCTATACTAATTCTAGATGCAAGGTTGTCAGCCAGTATCTCAATGCCAGAGAATAATTCAGGAGGACTGCAGACAAATCTCTCACTAAAAGCAGGATTTACACTGAATTTTGACTGGGTTTCTTGGGGATTTATCCTGCAAGGTCTTGAAAACCTCCAAGGACATCCTATGGGACATTTCAAGGACAAGTCAGTACCTCTCCATTCCAAATTTTTCCCACTGTTTGTCATCCTCCCACCCTGAACCACTGTGAAAAAACAAAACTCCATCTCCTCAATGACCTCCCTGTAGGCACTGGGGGCTGTTGTTATGCCCTCCCTAAGCCATCTCTTAATGGCTCCATGATGAACAACTCCGGCTTCCCCAGATTCTCCTCACGGGGTAAGTGCTCCAGGCTTGTTGTCTCTGTGGTCTCCCCTCCAGGATACTAATATGGTGATTCCATGATTCTCTGATATCCTTCTTGTACTGGGGGTCTCAGAAATGGACAAAAATATTCCAGATGTCTATCTAACAAATGCCAAGCAAAAGGAAATAAACATTTCGCAAGATGTCCTGATTCTTACCCTTGTTCCTACAGCCCAGGGTGATGTTGGCTTCTTGCTGCCAGGGCACTCCATGGGCCCCCATATAAATTTACCTCACAGAGAGGTCCCAGGGCCTTTTCTGCAAGCTGCGCCCGCCCTGTGCTGCTGCAGGGGCTCGTCCCTGCTAGGGATAGGATTTGGCATTTCTTTCAGAGTTTCAGGAGATTCTTCTCAGCCTGTATTTCTAGCTCAAGTCCCCCTGAATGGCAGCCTGGTCGAATGGTCGGCAACCCTGCACATAGCAGAGGGCTTGAAACTAGATGATAATTATAGTCCTTCTCAATCCCCCTGCATATAACACGGGGGCTGAAACTAGATGATCACTATGGTCCTTTTCAACCCAGACCACTGTACAATTCTATGAATGTTGATCCTGCCCACAAACACTGACTGTTTCCCTGGTTTGCTGTCATCCATACAGATGATACAGGTGTCATTTGCCTCCTCATTCATTGACAAACATAGTAAACTGGATAGGTCACAGTATAGGCCTCCAAGGAAGTCCACAAAGTACGGTCTCCACATTGAGTACAACCCTCTAACTACCCAGACAGTTATTTTCACCATTTCACAGTCTTCCCAGCCAGCCCATAAAATCCTGATTTGAATACAAGAAAGCTGTCACAGACAATGTCAAAAGCCTTGCTAAACTCAAGGTAGATATCATAATCTCTCTCTCTCATCAGCAGTTCTGGTCTTTTATCCTACTAAGAATCAAAATATTCCCTTCAGCCACAGCACATTTAGCATCCCATATTCTATTCAGTGTCCTTGCTCTGAGACTAGATTTCCCCCTCAGCCTGTAACCACGTCATTATTCGATCCTCAGTATAACCTTAATAACTTAACTTTATCTTTGGCCATTTTAAAAATGTGTATTTCTGGATGGAACCCAGCTCATCGAAATACCAGGACTGCTGTGTTTCCATGACCTACTCTCATATTATTGCTGGCATGATATGTAGTACTCATTATGGAGCTGCCAATCAGACAAAGAAATGGACGTGTTCACTTTCTTGTTATTGATATCATCTGCTCTGGATAATTCAGCCGTTACAAGAATCACCAGGAGCTACATTTTAATGAGGATTTGCTTTCGTTTATCCAGAGGCACATCAGTAGCGCCACTGAACCTGAAGACAACACAAACTGGAGACTTTCTACTAAAAGTGTAGTTAGCTCTTCATGTTAACAGACTCTCTGCTGGCAGTAGCATCTATTCACATCTTTTTTACCTTGTATTCTTCCTAAAAGTTATGTGTGATCCTACTCTCCTCCTCCTACAGTTTTGTCTGATTTGCACTTCCCAGTGTCAGAACAGAAAATGAGACACTTTCCTTTACTACAAAAGCAGCAGAGAGACATTCCACCAAGAAGAAATGTTTAGGGGCAAGATGCTAATGAAGACTCTTCTCTTGGGTTCTTTGTCCTATTTCCAAGTTAACTCTATGATATTTTTTTTAATGCTGTTAACACCAAATACTGATAGCAGTAACCATTTTTCATCACAAATAAAATTCCCAGTGAAACACATGAGCTGATAAAACAGAATTCTTCACCCTGCAGACTTAGATCTTGGGTCAAGAAGTGTCACTTAATAATCTCTGACATCAAATCTAATGAGAAAGTCAAGGATCGTGCCTTAAGGCAAAGTGTAATTTAAAGAGCAGAACCTGCACTTGTTCATCTGAATCACATTTATAATGTACAAGAAAAAAATATATCATCTGTTCCATTTCCCATGAATGTCTCTACCTTTGGCTTTATGAGACTTCTTTTCAGCAATTTCAGTCCTACAGTCCAGTCAAGTTTCCTCCAAATCCCACTTAGGACATTTGTAGCTGAAAAAAATGACAAATTTTTCCTCTTCTACTTTGATACCACTGGGACAGAGGAACTCCTTTCTCTCTCACCAAAATAAAATAAAAGCAGGAAAAAAAAATGAGCACAGAACTATTTCCAGTACAAAGATATGTCTGAACTTTCCCATTTTCAGATAAAATGACTGAGTGAACGGCTTCACTAATTTAATTCCCATTCACTTTGCTGTAATATACCCTTTGTAAAGGTTAGAAGTCCATCTGCTTACTCTTCCATCAGAGACTCAGCACAGTCCCAGCTGCAGATGTGGCAGCTCCAGTGCAAAATGAGAAACAGCTTAAACAGTTTCATTTCCAGCCTGAATGTGAATATATATCCCAAATCACTATTTTGTTAACAGACCCATAAATATGAGCTCCACACACGGCGGGCCTATCAGAAATGGGCCAGAAATGTGATTCTGGGAGCCTTGATGGACAAATCTCCTGCTCTCAATAACTTCCAGAATCACATTTCTTCACCTCTCATTACAGAGAATTTTTGGAAACACACGAAACAGATTAAACTTCACGTGAAAAGGTGACCCCAGTGGTGTGTGTTAGTAGGAGCTGGGCTTAGTTGTATTTTGAAGCACGAAGAAGCATCTCCCATAGTCTCTATTTCCATTGTGAGTAGGAGTAAAATCCTACTGCACTGAAATCAGATCATAAATTAATCATTTCAGTGAGTGATGATGTAATGTACAGAACTGTAGCATGTATAGCTCTACACTAACCACAGCATATGGCAGCAGAACAGGAACCAAATAAGATATGTAAGGGGGATTAGAGAGCACTTCCATCTAGACAATCTGCCACTCCCAGAATATCCTGTAACAAGTTCTCCTGGAGAGTAATACCAATAGAGCAGCCTTCATCTGCTCTGGGGACAACATAGTCTTCACAGCCCAGTACCAGGCAAGATCAAAGCACCTTCACCTACCTGAGAAAAAGCTGGAAAAAGCAACATGCACTATGAAACTCCATACAGATCTAGAGCACTGAATAAAGCAGTCCTCAGAATATCTAGGAAAGTAATTTCACCTGGACTTAGACTTTTGCCTCCAGGCAGTATTCACAGACCTCACTTTCTGTGTTTCTGTTGTGTATATTGGTTTCTAGTCTGCAAATATTAGTCCCTGTTGTGAATCTCAACTTCCCTCCAAAGATCCACTTACAGCTTTTTGTCGGACTAGCAATTAAGGTTTCTTACTGGCCTGCACCGTAGAATAGAAAATGAACTCTAGCAGAGAAAATGAAAGACATTTCCCAGAATAGCTTTTAAGATCATTCTGGTCATCTACATCTACCTCTACATCCTTCATTTCTCATTTACCTGGATAGCATCAACAGTCCCTTCTTCTAACCCTCTAGAGGTTTGACCATGTTCTTAAAGCCAGTACTAGAGCACAATTTCTCATGCACAACTTTTCCAGAAACACCCATCTGTGCTTTTCTTTTCAAAATAGGTTACTTAAAAATTAAAACCCTAGACTTCTCTTCCTGATCAGTGCCTCCTTCTCTGTGGAAACCACTCAGGTCTTCCATAGCAGAGACTGACATAAAGGTCTTCTTTGCAGAGACTATCATAGGCTTCAGCTCCATTAACAGGCTTTATTGGTCCCTGAGGATTTTATATACCTTCAACACAATGTATTTTTTATACTTTTACAGACTGTTATAAATATGACAGTGGTCATATTTATTGTCACTTAATGGTCATATCATTGTTTCTACAATGACTTCCCATCTTGGTAAAGATCAGGGAAAAAATGGGCTTGTACAACTTGTTGCCTCCCAAGAAGCACTGGTAAAGCAGAGCAGGAATATCTGAGCTGAGATTGCTTAAGCTTTATTATAAATAGGACCAAAAAAAAAAAAAAAAAAAAGGCTTAAATTCCAGTAGAATTTACAAGCATCACTTGTCAAATATAAAAATCCTCCCATTACATATTGAAAACTGGGCAAAGGCCAGCAGTGTTAAAAACAAGGCAGCACTTGTTCTGCTATCATAGAAGCGCAGATTTGGAAGAAGTGTAGCACCATCCTGACAAATCTCCTCTGGCTGTGGAGGTGCAATATGTCAGCAGCATGAGAGCGGGAGAGAAGGAGAAACATGAGCTATAGAAAGACAGTACAATACTGTGGTCAGGATCATGCAACTGAGAATCAGACATTCAATCTGAAAATGGTAGTAGGGAAGAAAAGCAAGGGAACACAGCAAGATGCTATGAACTATAGGAGGTAATAGAAAAAAAGTCTTTTGACAGAACATGGTAACTTCTACAAGCTCTAGATTAAAGCCCAACTTGCTGCAGCAGAGAAATGGAGCTGGTTAACCTGATGCATGCTCCTGCTGTAACAACCACTAGCACAACAGACAGGTTAGATATCAGGAGCAAAATTTGACTGAAATACTGCTGGAAATGGGGATCTATAATATGCATTCAGGAAAATATATTTTCACATCAGCTACACTTGTTCTTTGAAGATGATGCATATGAAGAAATAGTTAGCAACAACAAGAGGAAAATAAGTTTCTGGTTGTGTATTAGACATATACCAAACATGTATGAGACAATAGAGGAAAGAGATCTAAGCTAAAAAACAAAAACAAAAATCACATGATTCCTGCAGATTTTCAGGGGTCAAAATGAAAAAAGAACAGAATATCTAACATACATAATAAGTGGGCTTCTAGGGAGGTAAAGGTGGAAAGCAGGAAGTAGCCTTGTGGAAAATATCTAGGCCAGATTTGCAGCTTCAAATTTTCTTCCAGGAAAGAGCAGATAGATAAAGAGTTCTGGATGAGCCTTATGGATGTCCCAGCAATAATAGCACCCTCAGAAGGAATAGAGAAGATGTAGTTATGTAGCATATACCTCAGAAGTGTAAAGAAACAATCTGTTTCTGTGCTTTTGAGGGCATATGCTTCATTCACATGGTATTTTCTTAAAGATAATGGTTTTTTCCCCCCAGAAAAATGCACCGTCACCAAAGCAATAGACAAATGAAGAAGGTAGAAGCAGATGGACCCTGAGTATCCATATATGTAGGTCCCTACAATGTAGGTAAGAATGCATGGTCTTTCCTTTGGCTGCCATTTTGCCTTTTCTTCATCTCTTTTTCCTCCTTCCTCTCTAAAATTCAGAGAACTTTTAAAAGAGATACAGCATGGAAATATACCTTTTTTTTTTTTTTTTTTTTTTTTTTTCTGGAGGTTTTTTTTCCATATTTCCTTATGTGTCACTGCAATCACATCACTTCCATTTGGATCTACTTCATCTGTTCAGAGTTTTCTGGGACAGTACTGAGAGACGTCGTTGGGCTGCCTTGTGAAGTGATTTTTGTTTCCAGACTGCTGAAGGGAAACAAATCTCACCTCCTCTGTGTCCTCTGTGACTTCAGAATACATCGTAAAACAGAACAGTCCTACAAATTCCATTTAGAAAAGTAGGAATTCAAAAACACGAGCCTCTTCTAAGATCTTAAACAGCTCTTGAGATTTTATGAGACACTGTAAATATAAATAAATACAATTTTTGGATACAAGCCTGCTTAACTCAGGGGAAGACAATATCGGATTACAGATTTAAACCATCTCTATCAAGGACAACCCCATCATACTTGCCTACCCCCTTCAGTCACTTATCCCGTTTGAAGCAAGGATGAGGTTTTTGTCTACGTAGCCATTCATTCCACCTACCAGATCTGTGTTCTACCAGATAAAAATGCAATATGTAGCAGCAGAGTGGGTATTAATCTAGATATGGATGGTGTTTACACTAAAATACAACTACTTGCTTGTTAAACATCACTATGAAATCTTGTTTGTTTGTTCTGCTGTATTTTCAACAACAAAAATCTATATTTTTGCAACATAAGTAACTTGGGAAACATTAAATGATTTTGGTTTCACCAAAGACCACACCCAGATTATTACATGATACAACAGATTTCAGATAATTTCAGTTTAATCAATTCAGGCTTAAAAACAAATTCTAAAACAAAGTGTCAGATTCATTAACGACAACTTTTTCCCTTATATTACGCAGGATATAATTCAATAAAAGCTGCATAAAATCAAAATATGATCAGTAAGGTGATGCAACAGTTTTGCATTAGCTAAGAACAGGCTATACTTAAATGCAAATAATTGTATTTCATATTCAGGGCAGTTATAAGTCTCTAGACTTTCATTCCGAATGAGTGTTATGGACGATATCACTGAAAATACCTCAATAAGTAAACATGACTAACACTGAAAATGAATATTATTCAGTACAATTTCCCTTGATTTTGACATAACCAATTTTGAAAGTCACAAAGTAGATCACAATGGTGTGTTACCTGATGGCATCTAATATAAATCTAGATAAAAAGTTGTATCATTTTTAATATATCCACTTACTTTGAATGCTTTTTGGCTGCTGACACATCGGCCAGATTGCAGTGATCAATAAAAGCAAACAAAAAAATTGCTGAGACATTACAATGCTTCCAGTCAATTTTTCATATAGTACTTAGTACCCAAGTTTTATGCCTAAACTTGCCAAGTTTAAAGTGCAATTCATATGGTAATGAAATGTCAAATAAGTCTTGAACTAGAGATCTGGATATTTATTGTATCTGATTTCATTAGGAAGACTCTTCTTTATGTAATGAGGAACGATCAGATGTTCTACTTGTCTTCTGTCAACATTCAAATAGGAGCGTACTTGTCTTAAGAGAATTTAGTTTCCCACTAATAAATCACACTTCAAGAGCACTAGCATCTAATTTCTGATTTACACCTACACAGTATATTACGCTGTAATGAAGATGAAGCCTATTAGAACAGACAGTTCACTGCAAGTTCAGGTGCTAGAGAACAGCAATGCTGGGGAGCCTGGAAGCAGGAAAATGATTGGGTTTGAGAATGTTAACCTTTTTCTTTCAGTATCCTGCAAGAATTGGACCAATTTGTATCAAACAATTTCTCTAATACACCTCTGTTTTCAGCCTGAAACCTGCCTGGAATGCAAACTATATTATAAATGTCACATATTGCCAGAGGGAGAAATGGGCCCTGTGTACATCAGGGTGGTAAATCAAATCAGAGACAGACATCTCAATCTCACTGCTACAGGAAACATTTCACAGAATTTTATTCCAACTTAGGCAATTTAATTATATTATAATTGTTACAGTCAATGGAACAAAAAAAAAGGATGGGATGGCTCTGATTAAAAAAAAAGGTGCTGGTACAGCATGCAACTCCAAGATGCTCTCATTCCCAGCAGAGACTGTATAAAGCACTGTACAACAACTATGCAGCTGCTACAAGAATTCAGCATTGTGGCAAAGACTGCAACAAAAATCCAAGTTCAGTAATAACCACAGCAGTGCAATGAAATTTGGCGCATACACCAAATGCAGAAACTGTCCAATCAAGATGTCAGAGTCTGATTATGAAAGTGAAATAACAATAAATAATAAAACACAATTAGTCAATACAATACAGTAATTTGTAAACCAAAACATTCCAGAATTCCAGGTTTGAGAATAGCTGCAATAGTGTGTAAAAATGAGACATTTCTTGTATTAACAGTGACAAATTCCAGTGTAATGGGGAAGGAACAATTATTGGTACCATGTAAGGAAGTAAATATATCTCATAGAAGAAATGTCTGGAAACATAGAAGAAGGAGCCGGACTTATGAAATACGTAGCAAACATACCAGTAACCTGCAGAGGTCACATGCTTCACTGAAAGCATTTACCTCACCAGAAGAAGAGCCAGCTCTGCTTCAGCCATAGCTAGTTCTAGGACAGTGGAGAGCCACTAGCCATTGCTCATCAAGTCTTCCTTTAGAATAAATTTGTTATATTCTCAAATGTTTTATATAAGATTTTTCTGGAAAAGAAAATTGAAAAGTAAACTTGAAAGGAGATTGACTTGAAAAAAATGCTGTAGCAAGGAGGATGGCGACATTTTTCTCAGGTGACAAGTGGCAGAACATGAGGCAATGGCCTCAAGTTACTCCAGAGGAGATTTCCATTGGATATGAGGAAGAATTCATTCATGGAAGGGATAGTTAGTCACTAGAACAGACTGACCTGGGTGGTGGTGGAGTCACCATCCCTGGAGGTATGTGACCATAAGCTCAGGGACATGGTTTAGTGGTGGACTTGTAAAGTCTGGTAGATGGATGGACTTGAAGATCTTAAGAATCTTTTCCAATCTAAATAATCCTATGATTCTGTGATCCTGTAATTCTAGGAATCTATTCTGTGGGATATTGAGGTATCTGGTATTTTACCTCCTCCTGCTCCAGAACTTGATTTCTTTGGAGCTTGTTTACTGTCAGAACAAGGACTGCTCATGATCCTGAACACCCCATTCAGGGAATTGTAACTGGATATTTGCAGCTTTAGATTGTTCCTTCAGCTCTTGATACTGATAACATAAAACAATAACATGAAATGAGATATATTTTCAACCGAAGAAAATAAGATAAGGAAAGTCTTACAGGGGATGCCAGTGTGGGAGCCTGCTTAGACTTCCACTTTATCACTGGAAAAGATAGGAATTACTGAACTGACTTTGCACTGTTTTGCATTCACATCTGAAGAAGTAGCCAGAACTGATGCATCCTAAGTGGAAACACATTCAGAATATCCTTGGCAATTAAATGGACTTCTTATACCATAACACCGGGCGTTGTCTAATACACACTTCTTTGAATACCTGCAAGTTGACATCAATTTCTTATAGTTAAAGTCCTTTAATGACAAAGTCCTGAAGTATTTCAGAGAAATAAGCTGATGAGCATTTACAGTGTCTGAGCTTGGGGGCTCTGCTGCAGTGCTGTATGCTGCTTTCATAACTTGTGATGCTTTACATCTTTTTTTTTTTTTCTTATAGTCACATCGAAGCAGTCACATGATGTCATCCTTTGATTCATTAACTACATTATTCCAATAAGAGGAGCATCCAAAGTGAGGCCCCAGATTCTAGTCAATAAGCTTCTGTTTTGTCAGTCACACTCCGGTGCTTTCATGGGATGGTGCACTACACAGCACATGGAAAACATGTCTTCCTACAGATCTAACTGAAAAATAATCATAACTTTCTGTGTCCTAAAGGCAACTGAACTGTACATAGCACATTGTCTTTTCTTGGGCTAAAATGGCATAGATTATGATAGCAATGCTGATCACATGAAATATGTCATTTAATTTAGATGTAAAATGTTTGGATGTAATGTAAACATTTTAAAATGAACTGGCTACTTTTTTGCTTCATTCATTAGCTGTTTTTGCTAATTGCCAGGGCAGAGGAAGATGGTTATTGTTTTTCATTTCGAAGTAAGTGTTGCATTGCTGCTAACCAGAAAAGTCATAGTTTTTCCTGGAAGACAATGTGACCACATAGCCACTGATAGGTAAGAAACATAAAGATCTGAAGAACTTGTTGCCTCAAGAATAATTAGAATTCCTTCATTTAGATAATAGTTATTGTCCTTAGCAAACAAAAGGAATTATTGATCCTTCATTCACTTTTCAGCTATTTAAATATCAGTGTTCATCTTCATACTTACATGATACTTCTGCATTCATTATACGTCCACCCTAATTAGCACTGGCATGGAAGAACATAGAAGGAGTCAACACTCCTGCTAAGAAATTTTCAACTCAATGTGATGGAAGACTAGCATCTCCCTGGCAGGTGCTGTGAGATTTCCAGACCTCCTTATTGCTGCAGGGTGCTTGGCAATGAGGAAATTGGCTCATGTTGTTCATCTCCTATCATCAGCTCCCATCAGAGCTAATGCCACAGAGATGAGAAAGAAAGGGGGAAAAAAGAGCAAGTCTTGATTATTGCACCTTGTTCCAAGTGCGTACAGATCAAAAGGGATAAACATACAGGCAGTAACACCATTTGTTCCCAAGCAGTATAAACACAACTGATATGGCAGCGTCTGATCTGCAGTGTCCCATCTGCCAGCTGCAAGACCAAAAAAGGGAGAGCAATTAAGAATATTAATCAGGGCTTGAAGTGCTGTGTGATTCATGGTATGTGAAGAAAGACCAAGATGTATCAAATGATAATGTGTTTACTTAAAATAAAATAGAAGCATGATTTCTTTAGTCCTGTATATTTAATGCAGTAGAACTTTCCACCAAATCTCTCGCACTCATTTTGAATAGTCAAGCACTTAGACCAGTCTGTTTCAGTTCAAATCAAGCTTCTGATTAGCGATTATTTAGAAGCACTCAGTTAAGATTAGAGCGTCAGCAGTTAGATTATTTCCCTGGTGATCTTCATTCTCGTATTTAATAATGTCATTTCTTGCATTCCAATCAGACTTTTTCACTGAAAAAAAAAAAAAAGGAAAAACTTTATTTTAGATTTCTGGGTGACATACTTAGCATCAAGGATAACTTGATCTTTGCTATGAAATTGTGTTGCAGAATTAATAAAACCACTCTACACTTTCATGAAGATACCTTTTCTGTACAGCTGAGGTGTTTCCATAGAGAATTTTACATTCTCCTGAGGTGCTGTTTCCCTGTGGATAAGTGAAAGACAACATCACAAAGGGCCTAAAAAATGCAGATTTGTGCCTAGAGGGATATCATGCCTCCAAAATAGACAAGAACATAAGTAGAAATCATGAATTTAAATGTAAAGAAATAAAAAAACCTATTCAGAAATTCATCCCACAAAACCAAATGTTTACAAGGGTGGCACAAGCAGTGGATACCGTGTAGATATTCAACTGCCACTCTCTTAGCTATGTGAGCTTCTCACTGTGACGAGCACTGAGGACACAAAAGGAACTGCCCAAGTACAGCTACTTCACACATATGACCCTTATTTCTCTAAGATGAGGAGAAGAAACCTGTCCTGGCCAGTAGTCTTCTCAAAGTGAGCAAAATCCCTTGTGCTTGTAAGGATACATTCAGGCTGGATAGGAAAAATTTGTTCTCTGAAAGAGTGGTCAGGTGCTGTAATGGTCTGTCCAAGGAGGTGATGGAGTCACCGTCCCTGGAGATGTTCAAGAAATGTTTAGATGTTGTACTGAGGGACATGGTTTAGTGGGGAAATATTGGTGACAGGTGGACAGTTGGACTGGATGATCTTGGAGGTCTTTTCCAACCTTGGTGATTCTATGATTCTATGAAATAAGAGGAGAAGTCTCAACTGAAGGCCAGCCCCAGGACACCTGAAAACACCAACCAGAGAAAATCAGGGCTCTTTTGGATGGAAACCACTATCTGGGGCATTGTAAGTAGGATGAGTACATCATAGGGCAGCCCTGTGGCTAAACCTCTGTTTCAAGAAAACTGTCCCTTAAGAGTAAATAGCTGCACCTCAGAGAGTTGTCCTTCATAGAAGGTTGCACTCTGGGCATACATGAAGCTAGGGGAGTGGAAGATAGCCCAGATTCACCAAGGTATTTATTAGAGCTGATCTGGCAGCCCTGCAGAACTTCTGTATTTTTTCCCGAATTTTGGCTCATGAAACAGTTTGCATCTGTCAAGACAAATAAAGGCATTGTTGTATTTGGTTTTCACTTTAAAAAAATGTATTTCCTACCTTTCAAATAGGAAATATTAGTATTTATGGAGAAAAAGGAGTACTTATGGAGGAAATGAGTATCTCTGGAGAACTACAGAGAGGAGCCTTTTAAAGAGATCAACCTGTTAGAAGGTATGCTACCAAACTCTGAAAGAACCCCTGATAACCTCAGGCTGCTTTTCAAACCATCAAAACAGGGGTTTGCAACCTTTAAAAAAGTACTGCATGCAATCTTTTGCATTAAAATAAGAATTCTGGCACTTATGTCCCCAGTCATTAAAGGCCAAAGTATAACATTAAGCATGCTGAAACCTGAAGGCACAATAAGTGACATTGAATGCATAAGTGGGAAAAAAAAAAAAAAAAAAAAAAGGAAAGAATATCTGGAGAAAAGACCACAGAAATACAACTTTTTGGGTGCAGATGATGTGCCAGAACGAAAATGATACAGAGGACCTACACATGCATGTGCATTCTTCACAAATTATCAAAGCTGTCTGCAAGAATGACATTGCGAGGTTTAATCCTACAAAATGTAAGGGAAAGGTTGGATACGTTGGCTGCATTATTCAAGTTTCCCTCTTAGGAACGGTTGAGCACCTGGCTGGCTTGTGTTTTGCTCAGACAAAGGAATCCTACATCAAAGAGATGTGTTTTTCTTTTTACTGAAATACACACATATAAGGAACAATAAGGATTGAACTGGTAGCAAAGTTGATGCTTACATCCTTCTGTGCTGGGTTTCTCTGAAAGCTAAGCCTCATTTTTAAATTCTCTGGTCTTGTTTACTGCACTTCCACCACTGCCTTTCTCACAGCTTCCAACCTAGGTCTGCATTAACCCTTTCTTTAAACACAGTAAAATACTTGGAATTTTAAAGCATTGAGTGAACTCAATGAAAGCTTGTATCCACCTGGATGTTGTTCATTATAAAATCACAGAATCATTAAGGTTGGAAAAGACCTCCAAGGTCATCTAGTCCAACCGTTGAACCATCACTACCATGTCCCCTAAGACTCTTCTGCTCTTCAGCAGACAGAAGCATCCTTCCTTAACATAAGTACCATGCAGAAGACCACAGCTTTCAAATGCAGAGACAAAAATAATGAAGCAAAAATACATATCATGTAACTATTTAGAAGAAACTTCTATTCAGAAATACTTTGGGGTTATCCCAGAGCAACTCCATTCTCTGACCACAGCATGAACATTTGAGATGAAGGCACAGAACTGAGGCTGAGATAATTTCTGTTTGTGCCACATGGGACTGAGCAGGTAATCAAGAACAGCTTGTGCTATGTAAAGCCATGAGGAGGATGTCTGCCATATAAATTTAGACAGCGAATGCTCCATTTCAAAAAGCATTTTATAGAATGCTTTTCTGCAGTACCTCCCACAGTGAAATCTCCATTTCTGCACATTTATATATGCAGACGAAGTAATTTTGAGATAGTATGGTAACTGAAAGCAAAGCCTGCCTTAACCGTTGAGCACAGAACAATGGCAGCCAACTCCCTTTTAATCACAGTAGGTTATTATATTTTGAATGCCATTATTTCCTTTTATTGTCACTATGACACTTTTGGTTTTCCTCTCAAACAGGTTGCAGAAGTACAAGAGGATACAGATCTAACAAGCTTCGATTAGAGGAGAATGTCTCGACTTCTCTGCTGCAGATGGGAGCCTTAGCAGTAGTTTAAGATAGAAAGGATTTCTTATGCCATTATCGAGATCTCTTCCGGCAGCAGCTTTCATAGTGCTGTCAGATTAGAGTCCTCCTCATTAGCTGTCAGCCACTATCTGTTTTTCAGTGGGAGAGAGGAGAAGCAGGGAATAACAATCCTCATATATATTGGATGGCCTCTAGGAGAGAAATGTCACTTAATGACATTTGTACAGCAGATAATACCAGGCAAAATAAAGGGCAGGAAGGGATTTTTATTTTATTTTTTCCCCAGAACTCCTAGAAGAAATGTTTGTTACCTTTCCCTCTTAAATTGACTTTGCAAGTGACTTGGAGGTTTTATGTCAGAAATTACTCATAGATCACTGGAGGGATAACAGTCCTGAGCACGTTGGAATACCTTCCTTTGCACTTTGTGACTGACAGCAGCTTCCTTTCATCCTCAGGCAATGGACAAATTAAAAGATAATCCTGGTCCTGTGTTTCCCCTCTGATTACTGTGCACAGTTCTCAGCTGTGTCAGATTGTGCTGTTACCACACCTCAGCTACTTTACTCTAGATGAAGAGAGGAAAAACAGAACTCTCTAAAGGTTTATTTTTCAGGTGACATTCCTTTCCCTTCAGAAATTTCTTTAGAGTTCTAGCTGGCAAACCTTTGCAATTAGTGTATCTTCTGTGCCCAATCAGCCAGGAACGGAACTGATATGGTGTGTCTTGCTTCTGTGTTTTATTTCTACCACAGAATTCTTGTGTTTCTGTGCCTCAGCAAATACCTAGAAATACTGAATTCAAACATGAAGTTAGGGAGAAAAGTTCTGGAGCAAACTGAATAGGTACATCATGTCTAAAACACTACACAGACAGCATTCATCCTTGATTGTTGCAATCATTTCACTTCTTAGGGTAGCTGAAAAGGCTCAGAGATGTCCTCCTCGTCTCATCACTCAGTGCATGGACAGCCCAATTGCTCCTAAAAGAGGGATGCAGAGGCCAGAGAAAACAATGTTGCTTTCTGAAATCACCTTCAGTGATTTCACTCCATCATGAAATAGAAGCAAAGTGGACATCTGGGAGGATAACAGCAGCAGTCACAGCCTCAAGAGAAGTCAGTGCCTTCCTAAATAGGACCTTAAGGAGGTTACAACAAAAGACTCCATGAATAAAGTTAGACAAATTATCATCTCCAGTGGCAAATTCTGTGCTGCATCTTTCCTCACAGCTCTTGTCTGCAAAGCAATGGTAACAGACATCATATGGTCTAAAAAAGCTTTTTTTTTTTATTTTGTACATTGAGTCCAGCTGTCGTATGGATAAGAGATCTTTCTTTTGTCTATATTCAAAAGCTTGCAGCATGCTTTGCAAAAACAGATGTTATTATATTTCTTGACAAGCCAGGCCTTAGATGTAAACTGCTTTACCTAACATCTACAAGATAACTGGAAGCACATTTTTCTCCTTTTTCTTTTCTTATCTTGGGCTACATTTGTTTTTCATTTTCCTCAGCAGTGTCATCTGAAACATCTTGTTAAGTCCTTGTTTTAATCTCCATATGAAATCTTTCCAAGGTAGACATGTTCCCAAATCACAGCAGAAATCATCTGTGTTCTTGCAAAAGCAGAGAGAACATGAGCCACGTTGTTGGCATTTCTTATAATCAGCTACACTCTCCCATGGCTCTCCTCATAGATGCATGTGAGTCTAGGCCATGCCACAGGAAGTCTAATCATGGTTACCATGATGAATTAGGAAGCAAAAGCCTATCGTGGCAGTTTGCAACTTTATTATACCCGAAGCCTTTGATGTTTACATCACTCTCTTGGCTCTGGATCAACCTAAGCACCTTGAGAAGATGGCAGTAAACACAGGGATTAAAGTCAGCCATAGAGATGGCTCATTCACAAAGAACAAAGAAAGCCCACCATGATGGCTGGTCCATGATGGTAAAGGCAACAACCAGTTTGAGGATTTTGCCAAAGGGCTGGTACTGCATGCTTGAATGCGATACAGGAGCAGTTTAGCTGCTAGCCAGCTGAAACGAGAATCAAACTTGGTGTTAATCCAATATAGAGACCATCACTGTTTTCAGATAGTTCTATGTATCTATCTGTTTCTAAACCTAGTAATCCCACTGTTAAAACTGTTGCAATATGTTTCTGCCTTGTTTATACTTCTATACTTCTCTGTTGTTCAAAGCAATGACTATTACCTGAAAAACCCCAAAGCATAACATTTCTTCTCTCACCAGTTTTTGAAAAGAGAAACTCTAAAACTCTTCTTCTAAGTCTCATGGTTACCCACAAGGGAATAGCAGTTCTCTACCAAGCATCACTGAGGTAGATAATGCCAGGTGTCAGTTAGAAAGAGAGGTGTTCCAGTGAAAAGTATTAGCCAGTGACGGGCAAAAGGAAAGTAGTAGCTTTGTGGAGCTGAAAGGGCCTCTTGCGTGTGCTCCTTCATAGCGCTTGTCTGAATGATCATTTTTCTTCCCTTCAGCTGGAGGCTGTATGTGATCTATTAATATAATACTCTTGAAGGTGGCATGACCAACCCTGGTAATGCACATGGGCAGGAAGAGGCACTCATTTTCTTGGACAGCATTAATATACTACAGTGTGAGAAATGATGCTGTGGACCATAAATAGACTCGTAATTGCCTTAAGTGCACAGCCTGAAGATACATGAGGGAAAATTCCTTGAACTCCCTCCAGTCAAGACACTACAGCAGGTTCATTATAGAAAAACAAAATTCAGTCCTCATGCCTAAAGAAAATAGAAGCTTAGCACCTTTGACCCCTGACAATCTTCCAGGAAAACTTGGAGACCCTATTGAGTCTAAAATATATCAAACTTAGGAGACAACTCCCAGCATATCAGAAGACAGATTTATTTGTCAAAGTTTTAGCACCATTAAAATTTAAACTGCATTTTTTAACAGTAATTCTAAGATGAAAAACAATGGTAATCAGGGGCTAAAAGAGAGACAGTATCTTTGAAAAGGACCTCTATGCCTATTAAGAGTCAGCAACTGTGATTATCAAGTTATCTAAATCTAGCAGTACAATTGTAAGGATGTGTTACTTTAGATGCTAAAACCTTGGGGGGTGGAGGTGGAAGATGGGGGGAAGGAAGAGGGTTATTGTAGAAATATTAACAGATAACAGCATCCATGAAAAGAGTGCTGTAAATCAAGTGACATTCCATAAATCTAAGCAGACAATTTATGAAAACCTTGCTGAACATCAGTGTGTCATTCCAATGTCACCATTACCCTGCAAATATAGAAGTTGGAGGTAATTTTTACAGCAAGAAATTAAAAAAAAAAAAAAAAAAAAAAAAAAAAAAAAAAAAAAGAAGTGACCTCAGAACATTACTAAGAAAATATGACAGATTGGATAGAATTAGGTTAAGGGGAAAAAATAGACTCTGGAGGGCAGTGTGCATGTAGATCTTTTAATGACAAGCCCAAATTTAAAAAATTGCATTGGGTCTGCACCCTCACTTCAGAATCTCACTGCTGTGGCAACTGAGCGACATGCTTTTGAATTAGCTCAAAACAGAGATTTCTCTCATTTTACCTCCCCCTCCCCCCCACACACACACACAAAGAAAATACTGCAGCCCTTCACTGAACCCCCTTTGGGAGTGTGCATTTCAAAGAAGTCTGGACTCTGTAACACATGGAGGCCCTGGTACAGCTGCCCAGAGAGCTGTGGCGCCCCATCCCTGGAGGTGCTCAAGGCCAGGTTGGATGGGCCCTGGGCAGCCTGAGCTGGTGGGGAGCAACCAGCCCACAGCAAGGGGTTGGGGCTGGGTGGGCTTTGAGGTCCCTTCCAGTCCCAACCATTCTATGATGTGTTTTTCATTGTGTGGGACCAAATGCTGCTATACCACGCTGACCCCTCCATGCTCAGAGTCCCTTTTAGATCTCAGATTTCATACAGATTTCCTTATGTTGAAAGAGCTGCGGTTCTCTGATTACCAAATCCTCCTGAACAAACATTTAATGAGCAGTTTTTTCAGTAAACTTGCTGCAACTCCTATGGCCATCTGAAAAAATGATTTACAATATCACAGATTGGACAACATAATCATGGCAGCTAAAGATAATAAATAATTATTGTTGCCATCTGGATGCTTTGAGAAGTGTCCTTCTGAAGTTTGTGCTTCAGTTTCTGCTGGAATAGAGCTGGTACAAAAGTAAAGAACAACAAGTTAAATTTACATTAGCAGAAGAATAGCTGCTAATTTAGAATCTACAAGGAGAAAGCATTGAGATTAATTTAAATGCAATTTACACAGAAATATTCATGAAATTGTGGAGCTATTTTTTAGCTTGTCAAGTATATTGATGTAGCAGAATAGTTTCTTGATTATTGGTGCTGCTGGTTGCAACAGCATACAACACATCATCTGAGAGACAAGGCTTTGTTTTGATACCTTTCCCTACCTCTACAAATGCAGTTATCCTTACAGTTGACAGCTGCAGCATGTATTTAGCACTTGGAGGGTGTTTCCCCATACTGTTACACTCACTGTGGTTTGCAGGATAGACTGATAATATCATATGAAGTGTTTAAGCCACCTTTAGCTTGCAGGGGAACTCAGCCCTGCTCCGATGTGCAGCTCCAAGCAGCATCCTGCTGCTATTGGGCACACACTGCAGCACAGGTGAGCAGCCCACAGTGCTGATAAGATGCATGTCTCTGGAAAAGGGGAGAGACAGCCACTGTGGGTTTGGGGTTTCTTTTCTGTTTAGTAGCTGCTCCTGCAGGCAAGGAGGATGCAGCCTTCGGCCCCCAAAATGGGGGTGTCTAGGGAGTGAGTGCATGGCATTCCTGGTAGTGAGTGGAGAGTAAGCCAATGGTCCTAGAGCCACAACAGGTGAGTTTCCTTGGAGATGCCACAACTCTACTGGGTTCATTTTTGCACCCCTCCCTACAAGAAAGACATTGAGGAGCTGGAGTGAGTCCAGAGAAGGGCAACAAAGCTGTGAGGGATCTGGAGCACAAGTCTTATGACTGTGAGAACTGGGGTTATTCAGTCTGGAGAAGAGGAGGCTCGGGAGAGACTTCATTGCTCTCTACAACTCCCTGAAAGGAGGTTATGGTGAGGTGTGGGTCAGCATCTTCCCCCACATAACAGCAATAGGAGAGGGAATGGTCTCAAGTTGCACCAGGGGAGGTTCAGGTTGGATGTTAGGAAAAATTTCTTCTCAGACAGAGTGGTGAGGCACTGGCACAGGGTTCCCAGGGTGGTGGTGGAGTCACCATCCCTGGAGGTGTTCAAGAAATGTGAAAATGTGGCATCAAGGGACATGGTTAGTGGGCAATATTGGTGGTAGGTGGGCAGTTGGACTAGATGACCTTAGAGGTCCTTTCCAACCTTTACTGATTCTATGAATCTATGACTGGGGCCATAAAGCAAGCCAAAGAATAAAACTCTGTCATGTGTGAATTCAGAGGTCACAGCCTTCCTCAGAGACAAGCCACAATCCTGGCAAGGGATCACATTACAGTCCCATTTTGAGGGAAGCAGTTAGGGCAAATATGATATTTCTAGCCCTGTCAGTGAGTTTTAAAAAGGTCATGGGAGAAAAATGAAATGTGCATGGCACCCACAAGGCACTCACTTGTTCCACTGAAACAGCAAGCCATTCTCTGTCCCCACACAATGATTTTATGATCATTGGTGCAGTGTCAATTTGCCATAGGAAAGCTGATCAAAGATCATAACTTCAGAAAATGCTATAATGAAACAGGCTAATTCCCTGTTATGGCTGTTTATCCTGTGGGGTTCACCAAAACAGTGAGTCATCATTAGCCTTCACATTTATTTCAATCACTTGATCCAATGCAGCATAAATAATCCAATTAGTATATTCCAATTCAAGCATGCCTGCATTAAAAAATAAATAAATAAATAAATATTAAAATTTAAAAAAGAACAAGAAGACAGAATTCTGCCTGGAACTAGTACACTTTAAGTGAAGTGCTGTTCAGCTCTGATTTTGCAAGGATGACATTTGATTGTTGTGAGCTTTTGCAAGTAGGGCATCACAAATTTTGGCTTTTGTTAATAGTTTGATCATGTTGGATGTAATCAGTTTCTTTCACAAAAAGAAGCAGGTTCTCACTCCAGTTCTTATTTCATGCTCATGCTGCTCTTAGCAAAAAACTAGCTGCAAACCATTTTGAGGTAGTAGCTGTCAAATTTAAATTGCAGGGCAAGGAAACACAGCATGGAAAACCCAACAACCTGTAAATTGCAGCGTTGTCCCCTCCCTGGGCTGAAGTCAGCAAGCACCAGAGCCATAGAAGTGGGATTAAAGTCACCTTGCCTTGCAGTTCTTCAGGCTCAGCCCGTGGGAGCCAAAGGCTCAGTTTCAGATTCAGGACAGACCCTCCTGCATCACTTGGTTGTGAGCAGAACCTGCAGAACCCTCCCTCCTGACTGCATGTGCTCGCCTCACAATATCCCACATACATCTCCCCATGACCTCTGGATCACCTGAGAGGAGAGGAATAAGAAAACTACCAAAGCAGTTGGTGGATGAAGAGCCAGGTAGAGGCTGACCATTGTACCTGGTGTAGAGACAGGGAATGGGGGTCTCCTGCAACAGCAGCACTCAAGCCAGCGATGTGCAGCTCTCCCTGGGATGTTCTGCATTTATCATGCACATGTTGTAAGAAGGAGGTTGTCTTACAAGACTAATTATGGTGTTGATTATTCCAGAAGAGGAAGAGGAGGGGCTACTATAGATAAGAAATTGAGACCCAGCCTAAAGCTCCCAAGGATCACTGTTGAGGAGAAAGTAGAAATTGATCCTCCAGTACTCCCTCAGTGCACACAGAGAAGATTCTATTTCTTTGCCTCTAAATTTCGCGTGCGCAGAACAGCTCTCGGAACAGTTCCTTGGCTTTCCCAAGGACTCCCCAGGGTGCCCATCTCCTCCCCCTGCATCTTCTACCCATACCAGCAGAGTCCATCCAGGCTGTCATAGGGTAAAAACGGTTGGATGCAGCTCAGCAACACCTTACTTTAATGGCTAGTGACAAAAGACTGTTAACACTCAACAGACCTGTGTCTAACACTCACTTTTTAAATTTTTGTTTAAATTACATCTTTCCAGACAAGTTTGCCTACTTCCTGCTGCTCACCTGGAGTCAGGACTTCTGTGAGTCAATGGAAGTACTTCAATTCATACCAGAAGGCAGTATTTCAGTCAGGCAGTAAGTGTCGCTCTACAGAATCTCAGATAATTTATAATAAAAATCTGTGCTATATTTACAAGAGGAAGAGGGATCTGGAGGCCCACAGAGCTATTGGAGAGGGTTCCCTCTTAATGTCCTTGATGCAGAGGGTAGGTCTACACAATACCACGTGGAGCTGCTGAAATAACTGCACATCAGAATGAATATACTCACAGCCAGGGAAAGCTCTGCTTTGCCTAATTAGCACAGCTGAGAAGCTGAGCTTATTAACCTGGGCAGAGAGCCACAAAAACACAGCTTTCCTGCTTCCAGCACTTCAGCAAGCTCATTAGTGCTGTCTTGGGCATCATTGCATAGAAGTGAATTTGTGAATGAAGACCTTAAGAGGGGAAGCCACCTGATGCACACTGTGGCCCTGCTTGGACCTGCTTAGAAGTAGTTCAAAAGCCAGGAGGCAGGGGAGGAAGGGAGGCCCACCATAAACACATCCATCACAATCTGAGTCACACACTATTCTGAAAGCTTTGTAGAATGGAGGGCATGTCCCCCCGTCTGCCCTGGCAAATGCTGCCAGCATGATGTTCCGCAAAATTATTTCCTAAGAGGTGCAGTTCCCAGTGCATACTCTTCATGTTCTCATAGAATCATAGAACATCCCCAACTCATATGGGACCCACAATAATCAACAAGCCCAACTCCTGGCTCCACACAGGACCACCCGAAAATCAGACCAGATGTCATTGTCCAGATGCTTCCTGAACTCTAGCAAGCTCAGTGCTTTGACCACTTCCCTTTTATATTAAGGCATTAAGGATCAGCTGAGGTTTCCTGTGTCACCATAGGAAAAAGACTGACTCTGATAGCCCTCTTCACCTTCCTAATGATGAACAGTGTCTAATAGTCGTAGCTATTTCTGAAAAGAGAAACACAGAAATATTATGTTTACTCTCACTGTGGCTAGTGTAGTAGTTATGGTTCTATTTCATATAAGGAATATGTAGGTGATAATAACCTTGCCAAAATGAAATGGTCCTGTCACTAATTCCATTAAATGCTCTAACAGCATCCAAATTAGATGTGCTTATTAGTTCATAACATTGCTGGTTATAACTTTTAATCTCAGATAAATCTCATCATAATGAGGAACTAATATAATGAGCTGGTAAGAAAACAATACACTTTAAAATAAATATTCTTTATAACAATTACGTGTGGGCCATGGTAGTACGCTGCCCAATATTCTTGTCCTTCTGTGTCTTCCTCCTAGTTATGTGTGTTATGCCTTCATACTTCTCTGTAAATGTCATGCCATAACATTTTTACCGTATTTTAAAGGGATTTCCGGGGTAGCTAGATTCTTCTGACATATTACACCATCTCTTAAAGATTGCTGAGATATTCTGAAATCTCAGCATGCAGTTCCTGCAGAGTAGTTCATCTGGAGATCATTCAGAGATGAATAAGAGGGTGAAAAAAAATCAGGCATATATGGAGATTAATCTTTTCAGTAAAGCAGTGCTTTAACTGCTTGTTGTCACATTTTCATTTTTATGAGTTCACTTTGATTTCTGGAAAAAAAAAATAGCAAACTATAATTCCACAGAAAAGATAATTGTTGGCTTTTTTTATGTTGTTTTTTCCTAGTGTTTCTGTGTAAGAGAAAAGACTGTGTGTTTAGAAATAGAAAGTCACCCTTCTATAGTAACAGTCAGTTGTGCATAGATTTAAAAAATTAGCCTACAGAATAGTGGGAAAGTTAGTACTGTTGACAAATACCAATAGCAGTACAATGAAATGACTATCAAAATCTCTTTAGAACTCTCTGCACTAATAGAAAGGTACAGAGTGTAAGATATAAGCTGATAGCAATGCTAAAAGAGTTGGAAATCGTCATGTCACAAAATGATAAAGATTCTTAAAATCAAAAATTGAGATATAATTTCAAAAACAATAGTGGTAGATGATGAAAACAAAAAAAAAATACTATTTGTCTGATTTTCAATGAACTCAGCTATCATAAATATACAAAGAGTAATCAACTCTTCTTCATGCTTTCAACATGTAAGAAAGTCGCCAGATCAGGTCTTCAAAAATGCTGATGTTGACTGTAGGTAGCTTCAGCAAACCTGAACAAATTAGTTTCATCCTTAAAACTTTGTTTGAAAGTTCGTTCACGATTCAGAGACATACAGCAAGATGTTTTTGTTCTAATTCTTCATGTCCTGTGGCTAGATTGCTTTGTATCTAAAAATTACTCATTCAAATGAGTGATAGTGCTGTTTCTGTACTGAATGATCTAAAGATCAAAGTGAGTTAAAGTTTGTAGGAAGAAATTGTAACTCATAGTAGACCTGTTGAGAGACTGGAAAGAATAGAACAAGCACTCAGACACACAGGCTCATCTCAGGTGTGTTTGTTGCCGTGCTTCTGCACTTGTACTTAGCTTTGAAGATTGTACCTTACATTTGGACTGAAGAAAGACTTGTAACATTTTTCAGACTTTAACAGTTGACCTCTTTGCAGGCCTTGATTTCTTATCTCTAAGTTGTAAGAAACTGTCCTGTCTCCTAAACCATGTTTTTGAGCACTATGACCCCTTGGTCCCTCACATTAAAATTGGATTGCTGTATTTGAATCTGATGACAGATCACATATTCCAGCCCTGCCAGAAATACCTACAGTCTTTCTCAATACATGTTGCCATGACAATGGCATCAATGTTCTCATCATTTTGGTGTTTCTTATATCAATATCAGATCAACAAGGGCAAATGCAGACCTGTGAGTCTCCAGATTTATGCCTAGCTTCAGGCAACACAGAGTACAGAGCACGAAACTAGGTGCAAAACTGCTGGGTACCAAGTACTTTTAGTTGTTGGGAATAAAACACAAGACCTTATAAATTCTAACAACAAACAAGGGCTCTAGAAGCCAGAAGACAACAGAAGAACAATTCATCAAGGGCTATTAAAGATACTCACGTTGCTTACATTTCAGAGACACCAGTGGCTGTATTGCTGTAGGCTTCTTAACTTCTACCATCACCGCTACTGGCCATTGTCAACCAGGGGACGAGCAGCCATATTGAGCTCCAACATGCCACAGCACAGCCACCTGTATGTCTTAGACTTCAAAATAAAGCAACACAAATCCAGAATGTGACTCCTTGGGAAAGTTTCAAAGTCTCTCTTGCTTGGAGCTTTTCCAGGTAGGAGACATCAACAGTTTCATCCACTTCTGCAGTACTCTGCAGTATGGTGTTTCCTTTCACACCAAGTGTTTTCAAAAAACCTGCATGAACTGCAAAGTAAGTCAACTACAAACTAGTTTTTTTTTGTTTGTCTGTTTGTTTGTTTTTTATGTTGGAAATATTGTAAAACACAAGCAAACAACAACAAGAAATCAATAGACAAATATTACATAAAAAGAGACAGAAAAGTTAAAGCCTCTGCGAAATCCCCCAGCATCTTCAGTTCATCTCAGACTCTGTGTCAATGTACAGCAGGATAATACCCCTGGATAGGTTTTGAATTGCTCATGACAAAGGTTGAAAGTCTACCAGCTGCTACTGTTATACTTGTCACTTACTCTGTCTCCTGTTGTCTCCATGCAATAGATGATGTCACTCAGGTGTCTGCTGCTTTCACCGGCTTCTGTATCTTCTTTCAGACCATTCAAAGAGGATCCTAAACAAGTTTCTGAATATCTTTGCATGATTTTCTGCAGTTTAGTAACAAGGTTTTATGAACCAATATGTTTTTTCACTGTGTATGTGTCTATTGAGACATTTATTCTACTGACAATCTTTACATTTAAGTTTGAAGAGGAATAGGGAGAAGAAAAAGATATATAATTTTTTTACATTAAGAAAGTTTTTGTTCTTTGTATTTTGAACATTTTTCTGTGTTTTTTTTTTCTTTCTTTCTAGCTCATAAGCAATTCAACAAAAACAGGACTACCCTTTTCTATCTAAAAATACATCTCAAATATGATATCTGATGGTGGCTTCTGTGTCTTTGTAGCATGTCTTCCCACTGAAGACCTGACTGTATAAAAATATATAATTTTGTTTGCATTTACATTGGTCATATATTTAAAATAACCCCAATTTGTGTTATATCCACCTTATTAATGAAAAAAAAACCCTCTGAATTTTAGTTCACCTTAGTCCATGAGGTTTAGTCTGTGTGTTTGCCTGTATATCTCTCTCGATAGAAACTTTCTCTTTAGAAACTACCAGTTGATTTTAATGCAGTTTGACATCAGTCTGAACAATAATTAGGTTTCTACAAACTTAATGAACCAAATGGGTAGCTGGAGGAAGACAAAGAATCCTACTTGTGCCCTAGGCAAAGGGAAGTCCAGAAGTTTACAGGCCTGAGGGTGTAGACCTTGAATAGAGCCAAAAGAAAAAACATTCAGACTGTGTTCTTCTTTTCTCACTTCCCATAACACTCTTCTCTTGGATCAGTCAAAAGAGACAAATGCAAGGGATGTCAGACCTCTATATTCCCATTGCTTATTAATAAACTCCTCTGTTTTCTACTTCATGCATCTTCTACTACATGCAGAACCCAGCGTGTAGCACCCAGCAACAGGAGAAAGGGATGGAGCATATTCTGGCTCACATTTCCACATATATATATATATGGAAATCCATATCTATATATAACATTAATGCTTAGGGATGGTCTACAAATGAGAGTTAACATAGATAGTCCAGTACAGTTACTTACACCATTACTTATATGCTGTTTGTGCAAGGGAATGTCAGTTGCTCTCAAACCTCTAGACGCCCTGTGAAATAATCAGTAAATTGATGGTGACTACAATCACATGTGAAGTTTCAATATGCTGTTTATAGACTATGCAGCTAGTATTGACAAATCACCTTCCTTCTTGTAAGGATATGGATTTAATGAGTGGCAGGTTTTTCTTAACCATTATTTGAGTCATCTGTGCCAAAACAAGGGTTTCTATATGGCCAGAATGTACATTATTAATTTATGTAGAGTACCATTTACTCACATAACTAGTCGTGCTGATTTCAGCAGGACTACTCACAGGAGTAAAAGCTGTTCTGCTTTTAGGTCCTAAATTCCTATCCCAGGAGTATCACATTTCTAGAAGAAGCTGTTATTCTTCATTTTTTTTCCCTTGCTTTGGGTAGAAAACTGAACAGACAGTGTAAGCTATCTTAATTAAATCTGATCCAAAGCTTTGCTTTTCTAGTTAGCTCACGCATTCTGATATGTAAGTTATATCCTAATCACTCCTCAACATAGTATTCTGTGTGATGGTATCTAAATATAACAATTAGTGCAGAGGGGAGGAAAAATTAGTTCGAACTAGAAAATATAAGAAAAAGATAAACTCCAGGTGGCACGGTTATTTTTTAAAGACAGAAAAAAATTCTCACTGGGAGGCAACGTTCATAAATTAAAACTTTACTTAAAATGTGTCAGTGACATTTTCATATCTATTTATTTTAATGCCTACCAGCATTTAAAATTAGTTGAGGTTGTGTTGCTATTACAAGGGTTAAATGAAGAGATTATGAGTTGCACAGATGTTTATGGTTTGGGTTGATAGCTCTGGGACATCCCATTCTGGAGGTATTGTGTTCCAGTTCATTTTAACAGTAATTAGAAATACCCCCATAATGAGGTGCTTGCTGCTGAAAACAACTTCATTAGTTTGGGTGATTTTATTGGTTTCCTTTAGGGCGAGGAACAAGTGTTAATAGTTGTAATTTAATAGGAAAATTACTGAAGCAAGGAAGATTCCACTGAATCTTAAATGAGGCATTAGACAGACATTCCTCTTCCAAATAATGAAATATAAGGGAAGAGTAGCAACCTGAAGAATTATCATATGAATGTATTTACTCTAGAACAAATGACCTATTTTGCTTAAATATTTTAAATATCACTTGAAGTTGTTAAGAACCTAAAGAGAAAATATCTATCAGCTTAACAAATTCGAAGTACATTTGGCTGCACGTTTGGGCATTTTCACAGACCGTGACTTGGAAATGAAAGCTTGCCAGTCAAGCTAGCTGTTAAAAAGGTTGTGTTCTCTTCCTGAGAATGAGAGGGATTTTCTACCCTGGAAATATGATATTGAACAGCTCAGAGCATCTTCTTTCATGACATCACTGTTTTCCATCAGGAAGATCTGCCCCAGTTATGCTAGACTCTGCGCCTTCAGGGCTTGATGGGTTGGTGGCAAATTTGCTAGGCTGCCTGAGGTGAACTGCGCAAAGTCACATCCATGCTATTCCTTCTATGGGAAAAGTGTTGCCTACTCTTGGCCAAGGGAACATCTTCATCCCTGGCTGGACATGCACTATAAATCACAGCTGACCCTAATACCTGTTCTCCAGCTTCTACTGAAAATCAGTATATTCTCCCATAGCTTTCCTAGAGGCCTTTTTGGCTCCTTTCCACATTCTCACTTACCTCACAAATCTTCCTTCTTTCTTCCATAATACTTTTGGCATCTCTGAAGGCATTTGATGAAATGACATTCACATCAAGTAGAGGCAAATGGCATGATGGTGCTCTGTGAAGACATTCTCATGGCTTTATGACTGTGCTAGCAAGGAATCTTCCCTGTGGAACAGTTAGCTGAGGACTCTAGCCAGAGAAAAACATTTTCCCTAATAAAGTAATCCAAAATCAAAAAAGCATATAAACTTCTGAAGAGATTATCCAATAGATCACAGCCAAGGTCAGGACAACAGAGGAGAGGACAACAGAAAAAGGGAAAGGAAGGGAAGGGAAGGGAAGGGAAGGGAAGGGAAGGGAAGGGAAGGGAAGGGAAGGGAAGGGAAGGGAAGGGAAGGGAAGGGAAGGGAAGGGAAGGGAAGGGAAGGGAAGGGAAGGGAAGGGAAGGGAAGGGAAGGGAAGGGAAGGGAAGGGAAGGGAAGGGAAGGGAAGGGAAGGGAAGGGAAGGGAAGGGAAGGGAAGGGAAGGGACTGATACTTCATACTTTCAAGAGCTTTCCATCAACAGCAGACGTGGCTAACTGAAGTTATATGGAAGAAGTGTGCTCCATATAAAATGGCAACTACAAGACACATATTTTTAGAACAGAAGGTATAAATTAGTGGTGTAAATACAGAGAGAACTTAAGTAGAAAATAGTCCCTAAGAAAAGACTATGGACAAATTCAGACAAAATGTTTAAAGATACCTGGAAGAGTTAATATATGATGCAATAGAATTTGAAAAGCTCCACTATACACAGAAACATATGAATAAACAAGGATGTCACTGAGACTGCAGACATTAGAAACAATTCAAAATTCAATTTAATAAGACACCTGAGTTAGAATATCATAGAGAGCTCAACTCACAGCTTTCTCCTCTGTAGAACAGCTGATACCAGCCCTGGAAACCAAGGAAGTATTATAGCAGTTGTAGCTCTTTTCAAGAGTTTACATGTGCCAGAAGATGTTCATAGTGCAAACAAACAGAATGGTAACCAGTAAAACTATAATAATTATACAAAGTTGCTCCAATAGTGTTACAACTATTAGACAAGAACTGTCACATTTCATCACCGGGCAAATAAGCAGAGGAAACAAAGATGTTATCGTGCTTGATACCAATAGGAGCCACTTGAGAAGACAGCTACATTTACTAGCAGAATCTCCACACCTAGCTTATGCTGATATTTCTTCTAATCAGTGGATATAGAACTAGCATAAAACTTGAAAACGAATAATAAAATATTTCCACTGCTGACATGTAACATTCTTCAAAAATTGTAACAAAGCCACATTCAGCTGCACTCATCAACTATTCTGTTTAACACAAAGAAAAGCCATTTAGTAAATACTTTTATGATCTTGGAGTGATCCAGCCATATGTAGTCATTTGTAATGAAAGTCTCTCACTGTGAAGATTGTATTATGATGGTGCTGTTTATCATGACAGTATTATTAAATACCAGTATAGTTAATACTTCCTTACATCTAATTCATTAAACAAAGAGTTTCAGAGACCTTTTTATGTGAAATCAGGCAGAAAAAGAATCAACTCAAATTTCAACACTGAGAAATTACATAATGAAAGGAAACCCAAGAAGTGGTGTCAAAATAAGCTTAATTAAAGATTCCAGAAAAGAAGCTGTTTGCCACCTATGAATAACACAACTTGGAAGGATGAAGAATGCAAATGTTATCTTTGATCTTTGCTGAAGTGCATGAAGAAAAACCAAACATGTGCATTACTGTCCTCAGAAAATCCTTCAAGCCTAGGCATATACAAGATAAATTCAATAATTCATGTCCAGCTTCAGAAAGGGAAAGTAAATTGCTCTCTAATATTGAAAGATACATTAGCTTAATTTGAAGAGAACAAGATCGTACTGGATGGACTCTTCTATCACCCAGCACAAGTGACCTTCGGAAGTTCTAAAGAGCCTAGAGAGACAGGAAAAGGAGACTGCATTTATCTGAAGATAAAGCTTTAAGAACAAAAAAACACCCAGTGAAGTTGCCAGCCATGTGAAAATAAGAGCTTTCACTGCCATGCTGCTCCTGGATGAAAATTTTCTTCCCAGACTCTGATTTCCAAATCTTCATAGTTGGGGATTTCCCATGTTCAACAATTTTCAACTTTTTCAAATAGTCAACTAAAAAGCCACCTTCTACAAATTCTTTTATTCTACAATTTAAACGGGAAGAGGTTTCAGATAGGTGTGGGTTTTTGTTGTTGTTGTTGTTTGTTTGTTTGTTTGTTTTTAATTTGATTTTTAATTATAAATTATAGCACAGGGAGGAGAGCAAAAAAAATTGCTTCATCTGTGGTTTGAGATAAAAGAGGAAAATCAGAAAAGAGGTCACACAGTTTAAAGCTACAGGCTTCTCTCACCCATCAGATAAAGTGTTGGGTCTTGTTTGTTTGTTTTCATGCATGGCAGTGGGAGATGATTCCATTTGATATCTACAGTGTGAAACTGCTATCTAGGGTAGCAATACTACTATCGTGCTGGAATCAAAGAAAAGTAATAAGCACTTTCAGCATATGAACCGATCTGTTTTAGAGACCTGCTTCACAACGATATGAGCTTAAAAGGAATGATCTCTTACTACTGACCATAAGGGAGAAGGACAAATGTTCGTATATAGGCATTTATGTTTGTTCTGGTTGCTCCTTCTCCAGATTTTGAAATTACAGGGAGACCACAGTTTGTGTGAGCTTGCAGACTATGGGCAAAAAAAGTGAAAGAAAGAAGGAAACAGACTCTTTAGCAGGGCCTGTTGTGATAGGACAAGAGGAAATGGTTTCAAACTAAAAGAGGAAAGATTTAGACTGGATATATGAAAAAAAAAAAGACATTTTTTATTACAAGGGTAGTGAAGCACTGGAACAGGTTGAACATTCAAGCTCAGGCTGGATTTGTTTCCCTGCTCATTGCAGGGAAGTTGTACTAGATGGCCCTTAAAGATCTCTTCCAACTCAAACTTTTCTACAATTCTATGATGCTCTGGTGTCTCTTCCAAACTCTACAGCTTTCTGTGACCTGTTATGCTCCTTCTACATTTCATAGAGAAACAGATAACTGGGTTTTCAGATGTTCTCCAGACATCATGTTTGCTCTTTTCAGCCAAATATGGGTTACCAGGTATAGAACTGGACACTTTACTGATGTATTTGTCTGCATCAGGTGTCTTCAATACACTTATAAATGCCTTCTCTGAGAGTGATAAGGATAATTTCGAGGTACTGACTCTGCCTTGAGCTAAAAAGAAAGTTTCCAGACATTTTACCCGACTTTACATGGTTTACATGACTTTTTATGCATAATCACCTAGATTGGGAAAATATATATATATATATATATATATATATATATATATATATATATATATATATATATATATCCCCCAAAAAAAGGATGTGCATTCTCCTTGGAGTCTGTGAAGACCCAATTCCATAAAGCCCTAAGCAACCTGGTCTGATCTCATAGCTGAGCCAGCTTTGAGTATAAATTCACACCTCATGAGATCTCTTATAAACTAAATTATTGCTCAGATCCTGGTCCACCCTGATGTTAAGTGTCTCTGGGGATAGAGCTTCCACCACATCTATAGGCAACCTGTTCCAGTGCCTCAACACCCTCATTGTAAAGGACCTTTTCCTTATATCCAACCTAAATCTACCCCCTTTTAGTTTGAAGATTTTACTTCCTATGTTCCAAAATGCTGAAAGTTTGGCATTATACCAGTATTGCTATATTTTTGCCCCGTTCTTATACTTTTCCCTAGGCATTTGTCATTTGTTATAGTTAGAGACAAGACACTGGATAGATAGAGTTCTGGTCTGACATATAGGGCTCTTCTGATGACTGACATGAGGGAAAATAAGGAATTGCTTATCTGTCATGCCAGACAGTAATATGTTGTCAGAGGTTTCCATGGAAGCAGTACAACATAGTTCAGTGTTGACTGCTGCATAAAAAATGCTTTCAGAATACTCAAGCTGCAAATTATTAAAGACAGAAGAAAGTTCAGACTGCAAATCTTACTCTGTGGGGCAGAGGTAACCAAAAGACAAACTGCTGTATCACACAAATAATAATAATAGTAATAATAACAATAATAATAATATTAAAAAAAAATCTGCAAGGATTTCAAAGTTTCAGAAGTTACTTTATGTCTGCAACTAAAAAACAAAACAAAACAAAACAAAACAAAACAAAACAAAAAACCCACAGTGTATCTACCTAACGTTTTATGTTGGGTCAGAGGGTCAGAAGTTCCCTTTTGGAAGCAATCATCTTCACCTCCAGGCTTCAGCCTGCACAGCAGATCAGTCTCAGTTTAGCAGCTGGAAGTCCCTACTGATGAAACCTCCTGCAGTCCAGCTACAAGTGAGCGTTGTGATCACAGGGTGGTCTGGCTTAAAACCTCCAAAATGCATACAGTGTGAACATCAAAACCTCTGTAACAACTCCACAGATCCATCCCTACTCCTCCATGCTATTGCTCCATGCTGTTGCTGATATACATAAATATAACCAGAGGTGTTGAACAGAGCCAGTAAAGAGCGAGGCTCCCAGAAATTAGATTGCAGCATCGGTCCCTCTGGAGTAAATAGCTGAGCCTCAACATTATGGAGGTTCGGAAGATATTCTTTCAGGATGTGTGTGGTTTGGGATTGTGAATCAATTGATGCTCCTCACCCAGCTGCAAACCCCTGCAAAACATCAGTCCCTAGGAACAGGAGCCATCTCTACCACATTCTCTTTGCTCGTGGTTCAGAAAAGATCCCTGAAGTCACCCTATGTCCTTTGTCATTTTCTTCATACATATCTCTATCACAGAATAACAGAATTGCAGGAGTTGGAAGGGACCTCTGGCAATCAGCTAGTCCAGTCCCCCTGCAAAAGCAGGTTCCCTACAGTAAATGTATTTTTCAAGGGAATGGAGCAAGAGTAAGAGCTGTGATTAATATTGATACAATAACTGTGACTTTCAGTCAAGTCAGAAAATTGCAGATGCTGAATGTTTGGGAAGTTCATCATCACTGAAACTCAGTTCTTCAGATGACTGCATATTTATCATAATACACAAAATAAAGTACAATAAATGTTGACTCCACTGGGATTCTGGAGGGGAGCAGGGACGAAGGAATGGGGACACGGAAGTCCAAACAGCTCAAGTTGATGAGGGGAACCCTGGTGTGTACCAAAGAGAGCCAAAGTGGAGCATAGGCCAGGTGAGGTGGGAGAACAGCAGAACATCGCTTTCAGCTCTTCCTAAGACTGCCAATAAAATGGAGCAAAACGGATAAGCAGAGATTAGATGAACTGTTTTAAGACGTGAATTTAGCATTTAGGATCAACTCAAGGGTCCTCCTGTCAGGACAGCAGTTGGGGATGTTTAGCACCTCTGACATTTCAGACATTTCCTTCCTAAATGGAAGTTTAATTTGCAAAATGTTAATCTTTAAATGTTTTGAGAAACTACTGGAAGGCCAACCATCTCACTTGATCCAGATTTTATTGTGCAGATTTCCATTCATTTGTAATAACATCACATGAAAGGTTAATCTACCTGATGTGGGGCAAGTCAATAACTATAACACCTGACTTTCTTTTTTTATTATTTTTTTTTCTTAGGAGTAAAAGTAAATGCAAAAATAATTGATTTTAATTGATTTCATTTCATTTTTTGCTCTTCCACAGTATCTGCAATAGCACTGTGATCACAAGCTGCATATAAAAAAGAATAGCAAAATGTCATGGAAAGACGTGAACCAAAGCTGGATCTGGGCTGTTTTATATTATGGTAGCAATATAACTTACTGTAATATGTTATTGCAAGTGACTTTTCTTGTGACAAACCTCAGTATGTCTAAAAAAAAAAAAAGATGATTGGAAAACAAAATATCTTGCTAGAATAATCTTCTTTTAACACAAATATAATGGGTATGGTTTCGTATCAAGAATATATAATCACATCAGAAAAGTTAATTCTTCCCCTTGAAATGCAAAAGATGAAAGTGTAAATCACTGAACCAAATCACAGCAGAGACAAGTCTGAAACTATTCATCCATAACCGAGTTCTCAAATGATCAAACTAGCAAATACCCTCAGCTGATCTTCTCTAATGTGTTTGGGTTTTCAGAGATAATTGTGAAGAATCTCAATTTTGTTCTGCAAGAAAAGAACTGCTCTAAAATCTTTATTATTCCTAAAGAACTGGAAATGCCGTCCAACAGCCAGTTTCCTTTTTCTCACATAAATACTGGTGAAAACTCTCTTTAAAGAAAGCTCTGAAGGATCAAGGATTCAACTGGAGGACTTTAAGAGAAATATCACTAGTAGTGCAGAACTTTTTATGCTATCATAAAGCCAGAAGAAGTCAATTAGGTCTAGTACTTCATTAATGATGTTCACAAATCACATTTATGGCAAGTTTCATGTCTATTGCTCTGTTAGAATATGCCATTTGGAAAGCCTACATTTGACACCCTTATATGATGGCACTGCAGCTACTACTGGGGTAATTAATTTTTACTTGTGCTCTGGAGAAACCAAGCAAAACTTTTGAAGACATTTGGCCAATTACACACTCTTTAGGGCAATGAAGCCTTTGCAGAAAGCTTGGCTTTATATTACCACTATGATCAAAGCTTTAATGAAATTGCTTCATGACAGAAGCCACTGGACTATTGAGAAAAAGCTACAAAAATAAATTAATGCACAATTTTGAATCCACAGAAGACATATATTCCTGGTTTCTGATTTTTTATTAGTGTGTTCCACCAAGCAGCCTCCCTTGTGCACAGTTTTAACAGATATTAGAAGAACACCTTTTCCTTTTGATAAATGATCAAGACCATCCATGGGATCTTTGTAATGAGAGCTTTGTATTCCCCTTGTTTTATTACAGTATTTCCAGAGGAAAGGCGTTACTCTGTTCTCGTGAGACAAACTCAGAAGGGTTGGAATTCTTTTATGGATTCATGGGCATAAAAAACTACAGAGGAACCTGGGGAATTGCAGGCTGTTTTGCAGCTCAGATGCAGTACATCCCTGCTAATATATGTGTCAGAGTATTGTAAAAAGAAATGGCAGTGAAGTTTAAACAGAGCAATGAAAACTGTACTTTTGGAAAAGACAAAACTTTGAAGGTTCTTCCTGACTGCACGTTCTGCTGCACGCCCAGCACTGTCCCACCATGCAGCACTGCACCCACTGGGGCGCTGACTTCAGGTGCATGCAGTAATGTGTTGAGCTTGTACAATTTTTTGGCTGCAGACTCATCCACAAAGTGTTTCTGAGTCACAGAGGATGTTAATGACTTTTTTGAAGTGTGAGTATTGAGAATAAGGCACCAGCACATGTAAAGACACTGCACTGACCTGCAGCTCAGCTGAACATGCTGATATTCCCTGAGGATCAGTGAGAGAGCTCATGTGCCTCACAGGTTAAGAACTGACCCAGCACAGAATTAGGTTATTGAGTCTTACAGTAACTTGTATGTCTCTGATCAGGGTAATACCAAAGTCTATGTGGAGTGCTACCCTGAACTACACACTGCCAGGTCAGCTCCTGAGACAGTGCAAACTGACAGTACAAAAGGCCAAAGGACATATAAATATGACTTGGAAAAGGGACAGCGTGGGGAGTGGAGATGGACTGGGAAGACAAAACTGCCAGGGAAGATAGAAGGTACACTGTTGCTGCTGTTTTTAACCCTGCTTTCCCTAAAATCACCTTCAAAAATGATTTGTTGATTGTGTTTCATACATTTGAGTGGTTTGTCCTTACCAGGAAGGCTATAGAAGGGTACATGTCAAAACTCTGAAATACATAAATTTCCTGATTTATGTTTCTTTTATTGCAATTTATTTAAAGAATGAATCATGCATAACTTCGTATCTACTTGTTCCTTTCCAGGACAAGAGAGCTCTGCAAAGCAGCACTGGGGACACAGGACAGCGTGGAGCTGGCCACTGGTGGCAGATGCTGAGGATTTGTCAAGAGTGTCTTATCACAGGGTGCCACTGTTTTTTTACACAGGGACAATAAGGACTTAGAAATACAGTTCTCAGGAAGAATTTTGTTAAAAGATAAGAGGGCTGATTTCTGCTCAGCACAGAGACACAGCAGCTCAGGGGTGGGAGAAGAGCTTTTGAAGTCTCGACAGGAGCTCTCATCCCTTCTCCATCACTCTTGGATGACCCCATTGTAGTACCAGACTGCTAATATTCAGCCAGGGGAGTTTACTCTAGTATTTACTGTCAAAAACCTGCAGGCAAGATAGAGATGAAGAGCACAACATAGGAAAAAGTGGGAAATCAAATACTGCAGAGTTCACAGAGGTGCATCATTCAGCTTTGCTCAAACTTTCAGAGAAGTGTCCATCCAACACCAGAGGAGAGATAGAACAGAGAACCAGAGAGTGCCAAAATCATTTAGGTTGAAAAAGACCCTTAAGGTCATCAAACCCAACCATCAATCTAACTACCAAGTCCACTACTAAACCATATCCCTTACTGCCACGTCCACACACTTCTTTAATATCTCCAAGGCTGGTAATTCACCACTTCTCTTGGCAGCCTGTTCCAATGCCTGATCACCCTTTCCATGAAGAAATTTTTCCAAATAGCCAGTCTAAATCCCTCCTAGCACAGCATGAGTCTGTTTTCTCATATCCTATCACTTTTCACCTGAGAAGAGACTGATGCCCACCTCACTGCAACTTCCTTTCAGGCAGTTGTATGAAGTCTCCCTTCAGCCTCCTTTTCTCCAAACAAACAACGTCAGTCCTCTGAGCCACTCATAACACTTGCTTTCTAGTTGCTTCACCATCCTTGTTGCTCTTCTCTAAATGCATTCCAGCACCTCAATGTCGTTCTTGTAGTGAGGGACCCAAAATAGAACACGGCACTCATGGTGTGGCCTCAACAGTGCAGAGTACAGGGGGATCATCACCTCCCTGCTCCTGCTGCCTGCACTATTTCTGATACAAGCCAGGATGCCGCTGGCCTTCTTGGCCACCTGGGCACACTGCTGGCTCATGTTCAGCCAGCTGTCAACCAGCATCCCTAGATCCTTTTCTACTGGGAAGTTTTCCAGCCACACAGAGCAACTCACAGCAGCATGTAGCACAGCCGGAGGGTGTTCATCCTATTAGCCAGGAGCTTTAGCTAAATGAGCTCCAATTTCACAACGCACTTCTACTGGAAGAGCATAAGCTGCTGTGGTAACAAAGCAGACTCACGCTTGTCATTGTACAGAAGTTACTGCAGTATCTGAGCTTTCTGGAATACTCATAAAAAGCACCAAGCAGATACAGAAAATAATAATGTTTAATGTAGCAAAAGATTATTAGTGGTCCTCAGTGTGCAGTTTATATGGAGTGTGGTTTGCTGCAGGACAGAAGGGTGCCTGTGAGAGTGGGCCTCCAAGGCACGGTGCAGGACGTATTCTGCTCCTGTTGCCAGTGAATCACCACCACAGAAGTCACACAAACAGTTGGAAAGCAGCCAAAGGACGCAACAATGATGGTGAAGGGCCCAGAGAGCAAGATGGATGAGGAGCAGCTGAGATCCCTGGCGCTCTCAGCCCAGAGCAGAGGAGCTGAGGGGAGGCCTCAAGGCAGCTGCAGCTCCTCACAGGGGGCGGAGGGGCAGCGCTGAGCTCTGCTCTCTGTGACAGCGACAGGGCCCGAGGGAACGGCATGGAGCTGTGTCAAGGGAGGGGCAGATGGGGTTGAGGGAAGGGGTCTGCACCAGAGAGCAGTGGGCGTGGAACAGCCTGCCCAGGGCAGCGGGCATGGCCCCGAGCTGCAGGAGTTCAAGGAGGGTTTGGTCAGCACTCTCAAACACATAGTTTGAATTTTGTGGTGCTGTGTGGTGCCAGGAGTTGGATTCGATGTTTTGCATGAATTCCTTCTAGCTTGGGATGTTCTATGATTCTATGATCCTGTGACTTCAGGCTCACTGCCTCCACCACACCCACTTCCAATGGGAGGATAAGAAATCCCTTTTCTGTGCTGAATCCTTTCCTAATGCTAATGAACCACTCAGAAAGAAAGCATTTACTTAGGCAAACATCATCGTCTGTCAAAGCTACAGCAATAATAAAACCTCTGTTGCCAGAATTCACTTACATTGAGTGATGGGTAGGTGTATTCAACAGCCATGAACTCTTAACTTAATGCATTTTTCCTATAAATTCCCCTGGTACATTAACTTTTAGTGATAGCAAATAGCTGCCCCATCTCTAAGGAAATCTGTATTAATCTTACAAACCTGCAGAACAGAAGAAATATAGGCAACTATTTCTGATTCATGCACATACCGTAGCCCTTCTCCAGACCATAGTGGCCTCTGTGGACAACTCCACTGAATGGCCTCTGCACAGCCGCCACACATCCTGCACAGGTGGAGGTAGACAGAGCCCTGGAATATGGCAGACAAGAAAACTCAGGCATGAACTCAAAGAGGTACGATTGTGGCTGTTAATTAGATGGGCTGTTGAAATCAGCTTACTGGCAGCAGTTTAAATGCCAGGATCCTCAATTACTTTCAATGAGGACTGTTTAAAAAAGAAAAGAAGTACAGAAGGAATTACAAAAGTACAGAGGTATGGAAGGAAGTACAGTAGGGAAGGAAGGGAGTACGAAAGGAAGTACAGAAGGGAGGAAGGAAGGGGGAGAGGGAGGGAGGGACAGAAGAAGGAAGGAAGCAAGGAAGGAAGCATGTAAGGAAGGAAGGAAAATGAAAGGAAATCCAACTAACATATTTGTTGTTTTTTATATGAAGCCAGGTCTGATGCTACCTCTCACCAAGCCAGAAGTATACCACTGGGGGAGATGGAGCCTGTCATTGCTACCTCTTGCTGTCTCTGAACATCTCATTGCACAGAGATGAAAGCAGTGTGGTTGCAATGCCCAGGACAACTTCTCTGGTCTGGAAGCTAGATAAGTGCTGTGCTGTGTCATGGCAAAGCCACTAGATCGTCTGTCACTCAGTCAGAATCACTATAACTGCATGGCTATGGTCTTGGGGATGAGAGCAGGTGAAGAAAGAAAGAAGGAAAGAAAGAAAGAAGGAAGGAAGGAAGGAAGGAAGGAAGGAAGGAAAGAAAGAAAGAAAGAAAGAAAGAAAGAAAGAAAGAAAGAAAGAAAGAAAGAAAGAAAGAAAGAAAGAAAGAAAGAAAGAAAGAAAGAAGGAAGGAAGGAAGGAAGGAAGGAAAGAAAAGAAAAGAAGAGAAGAGAAGAGAAGAGAAGAGAAGAGAAGAGAAGAGAAGAGAAGAGAAGAGAAGAGAAGAGAAGAGAAGAGAAGAGAAGAGAAGAGAAGAGAAGAGAAGAGAAGAGAAGAGAAGAGAAGAGAAGAGAAGAGAAGAGAAGAGAAGAGAAGAGAAGAGAAGAGAAGAGAAGAGAAAAGGAAAGAAAAGGAAAGAAAAGGAAAGAAAAGGAAAGAAAAGGAAAGAAAAGGAAAGAAAAGAAAAGAAAAGAAAAGAAAAGAAAAGAAAAGAAAAGAAAAGAAAAGAAAAGAAAAGAAAAGAAAAGAAAAGAAAAGAAAAGAAAAGAAAAAGTACTTTTTTCAAGAAGATACTCGGGACATTTTCCTGAAGGAAAAGAGCTGTGATGTCACAGTCTATGCTTTCTCAGTTCTCTCCCAGCCAATTGACTCAGCAATATTAAAGGGCAAGTTTTCTTTAATCATAGATCATCTCAATAACACAGCCTGAAGCAGAAAGGACAGAGAGGACATCTCATGAGAAGTCTTGCCCACAAGATGGCTTCGTTTCTCCAGTTTCTGTTTGCTCACCAGGCATCATCACAGCAGGTTACCTGTGGCTGTGTTGCAACACTTGGGGAAACAAACTTTCGCATCAGCTTACATGATGGAGAGCCACAGCATGCCTACTACCTTGCCAGGATAGCCTGAAGACCAGGAGGTGAAAGGAGGAGAAACTCTCACTCTTGGCATTGCAGAGCAGGATGCAGGCTGCCAGTCTGAAGGGAATGAATGTAGCTGCCAGCTTCTCTTCAGCATGCTTGAACTGATGGGCAGTCATCAAGGAGCAGCATAATTATCCACCTAACCCTGCTCACTACTCAGTGCAAGTCTGTGAGAAACTACTGAGAAGCCTTGAAGACTTGGAGACAAAAATATGCTTAAAAAGACCCTCTAGGAGGTGAAGTAAAAAGGTCTGGAGACTTTAACTTTACTTTGAAATTTATATTTTCCCACAGTTCCAAGAAAATTCCTGTGGATAAGGAACAGTATTTTTTTACAGCCAGCCCTACAGAATTAATGAAAGCCTTCAACTTCCCAGGACCCTGGGGTCCCCTGGGGCCAATCGTCCCAATTAACATTTTCTTGATTGCTTGTCATTAGGCCTTCAGAGTGTGAAAAAGTGCTACAGAGAAATCACAGTTCAGCCACGCAGCTAATCCAGTGGAACATTTTTATTGTTACATCTGAGTGAGGAAGCTATAAAACCGAGAGAGAGAAACTGTGCTGAATCTTTCCAGCTCTTTGAGCAAGTACCCCCCAAAGATTTAACATGATTTCCCCTCTCCCAGCTGTAATTTAAACAGCCCGAAACCCATGGCTTGTGTAGGAGTTTGTTATATGCTTTATTCTCTCATAACTTACATTTGAGGCCTGGTGGTGCAGAAAGTGTTCGTGAATTTAGGCTCAAGGCGCACCAGAGAAGCTGCTCCTATAATCCCAGGGTGAATTGAGAGCTGAACAGCATTATTAATGGAGACAATAATTACAGAGATAAGGCATATTTCCCCTGCCTTTCTTTTCTTCTGCATACAAACATGTATACACAGGCCTTTGTGTCCATGGGGTGCCTTGAACATTTGTTATCATGGATGTGATTGTAAAAAGGCCTTAAAGGAATTTGCAGCATGATGTACCTATGAAAAATCAGTGGAATCTATACTATTAAAATACATGGGCCTTTTTGAAAGTTCTTTTCAGTGAGCTCTGGCCCAGAGAGTTCAGCAGCAATGAGCTCTCTCACCTGAGGCAGACCATGGGTGACAGGCAGCAGAGTACCCTGAGGAGTGGAGCTGCAGGGGAGTGAATGAGTAGAGCTGCTCTTCTCAGAGAGAATGTCTAGATAGCTTTCTGAGTTGCTGCAAAAAGTCTGATCTATAATCAGAATGTGGAATGACTCTTCTCTGGATGAGGAACACGGAATTTCCATTAGTCTTGGAACAGAATCATTAAGGTTGAAAAGACCACTAAGATCTGGTCCAAACACCAACCCATTACCACTGTACCACTAAACCACTTCACTCAATGTGGCATCTACCCTTTTCTTGAAAACCTCCGAGGACAGTGACTCCACCACTTCCCTGAGCAGCCTGTTCCAATTAAGCAATCTTCTTGTCCCATACCAAGGTATATGTCCCATACCATAATTCAAAAAGCACCTCCGCTGTGCCCCCAACACATCAGCTCTACACACTGTCCTTCTACAAACTGCAGCTAACCCAAAACCTCTGGCAAGACTTATGGCTTGCTACTTCTGGTATTTGCCGTAGTTTTCCTGCATCCACATAGTCATGTAAAAAAAGGATAATGTAGACTGGATGGGACCTCTTGTCATCTGGTGCAGCCCATACTCCAAACAGGATCAACTAGTTCCTGGTTATAAGGTTTCTAGGCAGCCCCAGACTGCACAGAGTGTTCCAGGTGCCATTCACAGATTCCAGAGGAAAAGGAAGATGTCCCTCAACCTGCTGCCAGAGATCTTGCTAGTGCAACCCAGGAGGTTCCTGCACCCTTCTTTGCTGCAAGGACACGCTGCTGGTTATTATTCGATCTGTTGTCCAAAAGGACTCTCCAAACCTTGCAGAATTAAAGCTCTTTCCCAGACATTCCACAGCTAGTCCACCTTGGGTTATGCTGGTGCAGATTCAGAGTATTATTCTTGCTATATTAGATAATGGTACAAAGGTAAAAAATTGATACATACACCCACTGAAACTGTAAGGGCAAAGTGGAAATCATACTCCTAGACTAAGGCTAACCAGGCTGCTTGAGAATACACACTAATGACCAGGCAGAACACTAATGACTGACTGTATGGACTCTCCTCGGAGATATTTAAAAGTTGTCTAGACATGGTCCTGTGCAACCAGCTCCAGATGTCTCTGCTTGAGCTGGGAGGGATAGGGGCGGGAGTGGACCAGATGACCTTCGGAAGTCCGTTCCAACCATTCTGTGATACTGTGACCAGCGCTATGCTGCTGCAGCTGTAGCCCCTTTTGCCATTCCAGAAGGCCAGAACTGGTCAGGGAAAACAGCCTTCCAGGTGTCACTGGGGCACTGTGAGAGGATTGTATGGAAACAGCTATTTACTCTAGAGGGACTAATCCTGAAGCAATGTGAGGCTGGCCACAGCAGGCTCCTATTGCTTGTACCTTACAAGGCCCACTCTCTTGGCTGGATGAAAGCCAAGAAAAGATACAGATGATTAATTAATTCTATTTCTCTCTCAGTAATTACTGAACATCCATATTGCATAACTTCATATTTCTAAAAATAAAGAACTTGCAGTTGTGCTTATAAGGCAAAATTAAAAACCTGACTTCAAGCATCCTGACTCTTTCATGTGCATACCTCAGGAGGGGAATAGGCTTCAAACAAGAATGCCTGTGTTTCCTTTCCAGTTACTGGGGTGGAGAGAGAGAAAATAGAAACAATCAAGAATCCCAGACATGCTCCCCGCTACAGTTGTCACACTCCGAGTGCAGCCAGGATCACTGCTGTGTATAATGCTGTTGCCCAAGCTGTGCAACATGGAACAAAGACAAAGTGCATCCCTGCTTCTCTTTTCTTCAGCTCTTAAACTCCGGAAGATGAAGGAAAGGGCTTCTACTGTTTGCCTATTTTCAACTACTGTATATATTCTAGGCAAAGACTGTCTGAGGCTTTTAAACAGACTTAAGCCCTTCTGAGTCTGTTTGGGGTATTTTGTTGTTGTTGTTTCTGTTTGTTTGTTGAGTTTTGAGGTTTGCTTCCATTTTTACTTAATATTTAATAGGCTTGATGCCCCACAGTCCCTGGTGATGCATAATTATTCATTTGGACACTATTCACAGATCTTTTCCCACAGGTGAACCTCTGAGTGTCACAACAATATTTATTTATATCTTCAAATAAGTTCATAATATCATTCATGGGGGAGTGTTCAATTACAAAGTAACCGTTAACATTTAGCTAGAGCTATCAGAGTGAAAGTCTTATAGTCCCTCAATAGGAAGCCAAAACCCTTCTAGACTGTGCTCTAAGTTTGTTTGGCATGCAGTTAGTCTACCAGCAAGTGAAAGAGCCTTCCCCAAGAACTAGTAGGGATGTAAACTAATACATAATATTATAAACCAAGAAACAGTGTCTCTACAAGGCCATCAGACAAGGCACAGCTCAGGTGAAGACCTAACCATTGACACAAGGTCGTAACTGGGAATGGATTGCAAGTTATAACACTACGTGTCCAAGTCTAATCGTGATAATAGCTAAGGCCAGAATTATACCAGGGCTGATCAAAGAATCATAGAATCACAAGGTTGGAAAGGATCTACAAGATCATCCAGTCCAACTGTCCTCCCATTGCCATTACTACCTACTAAGCTACTAAACCATATCTCATAGCACCTCATCCAGACGCCTCTTGAATACCACCAGGGATGATGACATCACCACCGCCCTGGGCAGGCCATTCCAGTGCTGGACCACAGTTTTAGATAAGAAGTTTTTCCTTATATCTAATCTAAACTTCCCCTGGTGCAACTTGTGGCCATAATTAATTTAAGAGCGTGCACAACAAAATTTCAGTGAACAGGAAAAACTAATTTTATTTTACTGTTGTAAAAAGTGTCACAGAATCCAGTGTTGCATCATTTCAAATCTAGCATCTGCCTTTACAATTGCACCTGGAACACAATACCCTACCCAACAGCATAGGCATGGTGCAAACTGGCTGGAAAGCAGATTTGCAGAGAAGTACCTGGGAATCCTGGTAGACATGAGTCAGCAATGTGCCCTTGCAGATGGAAAGAAAAAAAAAAAAAAAAGGACAAGAGCCTCCTTGACTGTATTAGAAAGAGGTTTATCGTGAAATAAAAGGTCCTTCCTCCCTACACAGCTCTAGTGAGATCATACCTGGAGTATTATGTTCAGATTTGTACAAGGAAGTGTAAAAACTAGCAGTTTCAGTGAAGGGCCACCAGTGTGGTCAAGTGGCTGAAGCACTTGCCTTGAGAAGGAATTGGGTTTGGCTGGAGACAAAAAGGCTCAGAGGGGATCTTATTATTGCCTAAAAGAAATACTTAAAAGGAGAGCATGGAGAAGATGGAGGCAGACACTTCTCAAATGCTGAAACTGACAGCAAAAGGACAAAGGATTGTAGAGATAAGCTGCAAAAGAGGAAGCTCCAGCTAGATATTATGAAAATATTTTGATCATGGAAATGGTAAATTAATTACCAGAGCAGGCTACCCAGATACATTGTGGAATCTCTGTACCTGAACAGCATCAAAGTTTGGCTGGACAAAGTCCTAGCCCTGCTGTGAGCAGGGGATTGGGCTAAAGGAGGTACCTACCAGCCTATGTGGTCCCATTACTCCATGGGTTTTGTGAGAAACCATTCCTAAAATTTACCATGAAGGAGACTGCTTTTTATGTAATTATAGCTGCTTTTAATCTAAATATGGCTAAATAATCTTCAATTAAGCCTTTATGGAGCTGGAGACGTATCTGATGTTTTCATTCTTTCCAATTCCTTACTCCACTTCACCTAGGAAGAAGTAGTCTAAATAACAGTCTCTTTTCCTTTATGTGTGTCTGTAAAAAATCTTCACTTTACAGCTGGCTTAAAAATAGTAGACTGCAGAATAACATCTTCAGTTAAGACTGCAGGAGTTTTTTATTCATTTTGGCTCTATTGCCCTGCTTCCCACAGGCAATGTGCAATTACTTTGAGAAAAATAAAAGATATTACCCAGCAATGGTGCATCACACTTCCAAGTCACTTCTGCTGGGAAGCACAGTACTGCAGTAAAGCACCCATTAGTAGGTAGAGTCACATAGAATAAGCGTCAGCACTTCCCTACGTTCTTGTTTCTGCCAAGGTAATGTGACTCAACTTGGTGAAACAGAACTACGCAGTGAGCCATTCTGTTTCTCACTTCCCAGGTCTATCCCAAACTACTGAAACTCTCCATATAGCTACATGTGTCTCTCCTCATGCTGTGAAGTCCATGACTTGGAGATCTTTAAAGGCTCTTGGCATATGATGACTAAACAAATGCAATACCATCAACTTTTATGAAAGTGTTTATTCATAAGGGTATGTAGAGGAAGCTTCAAGGGGTCATCAGCTTTCAGACAAGCTCAGCCAGCCTTAGACTATCTCTGACAGCCTAGATCTTTCTTTAAGAAGTTCTGACAGCACCTGGGACTGCATATAGTCTCGAAGCAATCTGTTCCAGTGCTTAACTATCTTTACAGTTAAAAAGTTTCTCCTAGTATCTAACCTAAATCTCCCTTGCTACAAATTAAGCTGATTACTTCTCATCCAACTCTCGGTGGACATTGAGAACTATTGATCACCAACCTCCTCAAACTTCAACATGTCTAAAGACTCCAGTCATGATCCCCATTTTTTCTTCTATTTTCTCACAGACAAGACCATTCCTCCAGCTTTTTCTCATAGGTCACACTTCTCTCAGTTGAGCTCCTTTCAAGTTAGTCCGTACATTTCTTATCGTGAAATCCAAAATGTCCAGATAATTTTGTAAACGTGGAGCAACGGAAATTAGTTATCTTCATGTCTCACCTAGGAAAGGGCTGCTAGTACGGTTTATGCTAACATTGTGTCATTGACCCATCTTCACTTTCTGATTCAACACCAGTTCCAGATCTTGTTGCACAGCACTGCTGAGTGACCACTTCCCCCACTCTCTACTTTCTTTCCTAAAATAAAGTCTTTTGATTGGTATTTATTAAATTCCACCATGGTGATTTTAGACCATCTCTCTGATTTTTCAAGATTATTTTCAATTTAAAGCCTATCATCCAAAATTCTTGAAGCCCGTCAGGTTATTGTTCTAATAGATACATCATTTTTTGTCCTATATTCCTAGTTATCTATACTATATGTCATGCTGCTTTCTGATTTTGACATTACAGACTTTCTCCTTCTCTTTATCCTTTCTACTTTTCTTTTCTTCTTTCTTCTCCTCTCTCCTTCTCCTTTCCTCTTCTTTCTCCATTCTGCTCTAGTTCATCCAGCCAAGATCCTCACTGAGGGAATAATTACTATTCTGGCTGCAAATTCTCTATATACCATTCAGCTCAGCTGCATTCCTCTTAGATAGTCTATATGTGATTTGCAGTTTAAAGTGGAGCATACATTTTACAGTATTCACACACAGACATGGATTAGGGTTTCCATTAACTATATATTATTTTATACTTTAGCTATATAGCTGCACACTTGTATTTAAAGCAAATATGATTTTTCTCCAGTACCACTGTAATAAATATGTATTAATCACTGATAACACAGGAGGAGGGAGGGCTCTCTGGGTTGTGTCAGAGCTGCTGAAGGAAGTTCCACCAGCTCTGCAGGGCTCTCAGGTGAAATCAGTCATTTCAGCATGTGATCAAGGGTACATGTCCTCTCCTGAACAGCAAGAATTACCAACATGTGCAGCGCTTTTATCCAACAAATATCAAATTGCTAATGTTAATTAACTCTCATGGTGCTTATGAGTGGTACGCTGCTATTGTTATTCATAAACAAAACAAACTTTGCTGGTTTCCTATCAAGATGACCAAAGTAATTAACATAACCCAAATGCAAAGCACATGACTATTGTCATTCAAAGCCTTTAAAAAGATCAAGATAGTCATGCATTTATAGATTTCTTCCCAGTTAAGAACCAACATTAATTAGCTGTACTCACAAAAGACCCATCCACTCTATCCCTCAGAGTCAGTGGGCACAAAGCTGTTACCTTGAACATTCACAGTGTTCATTGCAGCTGCAGAGCAGAGGCACGCTGCCCTTGCAGTGACCCCCAAGGAGGATGGACACATGAGCTCTCCTGCTGGTGCCATACAGCTGCCACATCCTCTCCAAGAGGCAGAGAATGATGTTCATACCCAGGCTACAGCATTGCCAAAACCCCAGGAGCAGCCCTTGGGCTGGCAGTAACAGCCCTAAAAAACAAGACTTGGGGGCATCCTGGCTCCAGCCACAGCTCAGTCACCCCAGCGGTCCAGCAGAGCCTTTCTGGCCATGCTGAAACTGAAGTTCTAGCTAACTCACTAACAGGATTTTTGTTTACCTAGAAGCATAAATTATGAGCCCCCAGGGAAGACTGTCTACATGACCAAAGATATGTAATAACTGCTGACAGTCTCACATGATGTATAGTTTTATTTTGACATCTAAAGGATTATTTTCAATTATTTCTTCCTGGACAATTATGCTTATTCTAGCCCCATAATGCATTGTGTCAGTCATCTCTGGACATAAAACACTTTAATAGTGTACAGTAAGCTTTTTCCTTCCACACAAAATATCTTTGGACCTATAATTACATTTCAAAAAACCTTGGTACCATAATTTAGCAGTCTCTTTCATAATGTTAGATCTGCATTTGTACAAAATACAAAAAGCTTTACATACGCTTTATCTCTAAAGCTTTAATTTATTTCTTGTCTATATAAACTGTCAAACGTTTGGTTAAAATGGTACATTTTACAAGGCAAGAATTAAGCTGGCACAACACTCAACAAGGCCATTCCACAACACAAGAGTTAAATTAGTTGACTTTGTACCACATAACTTCTCTAATAGTGGATCAATAATCTCCTTGGCATTTGTCACCCCACTAATTTCCAACTCCAAACAATTTTACAGCACAACCCACTGGCTAGGGGATATGCCAGAATCTTCTGCTGCAGACTCCCTTTATAAAATTCAGCAAACTGACAGGTAGCTCCAGAACTGCCTAACAACATGAACTTTGTAAAGACAGCTAAGGCAAGAAATGTAGCAGGCTCGGGTACTTCAGTGCGGTTCCCATATATCAGGCAGAACAGGAAAAACATATAGATGGAGAAGTAGATTTTTATTTTCAAAGACAGGTTTCTCTCATTCCTGCCCTTTTATTACTTTTTTTCTCACTAATTTTTGTATGCATACAAGCGTTGAGATGTGTGGGTCAAAGTACGCTGTCCAGGATTGCATATGGTGACACAAAGTGGGGAACACCCACTAACGAGTCCTCACCCAGTCCCCAAGTTCATCCGGAGGGACGAAGACAACACGTGAGCTCTGCAGCCTTCAAAGCCCTCTTACCGAAGAACACACAGGACCAGCATGGGTTGCTTCGCAGCAGTGTGGTTCCATATGGGGGACTATAAGAAAGAAGGGGACAGACTCTGTAGCAGGGTCTGCTGTGACAGGACAGGGGGAGATGGTTTCAAACTAAAAGGCTGGAGATCCAAAATGGATGTAAGGAAAAAGCTTTTTACACTAAGGGTGGTGAGACACTGGCACAGGTTGCCCAGAGAGTGATCACAGGCATGGGGTGATGGTTGGACTAGATGATCTTAGTGGTCTTTCCAACCTTAATGATTCTATGATCCTATCCAATCTGTGAGACGCACTGTCATAAATGCACCCAGCTCTTGCCCTTGCTTTAATTAAAACCTTCTTTTATTTCATCATGTTTTTCTCAGACTTATATTGGATACATCTTTATTTTAAGTCCTACCTTGCCATTTATTCTGATACCTTTACACGTGCACAGTCTCACTCACTCTCAGTGTATACCAATGAGTTTTATTCACAGATTTATACAGCTAAGAATATACAAGTGGAAGTAAAGGTCTAACCTTAAAGTGTAGGACATTTTCACTCAAATTCCATAGTTCATAATTTTCAAGTAGAGGAATCATAGGTCTAGGATATGAAAACTATTCACTGTAAGAACAAGCAAAGACAAAGTGGAATGAGTTTGTGATATATTGCTCTATCCATCACCCTAAAGGTAAAATTTTTCTTTAAGCCAAGGCTCACTCTGCTGAATAGGGGTTAAATTAGAGACATGACTCCAAATTTTCTACCAATAGATTTTGTAGTAACACCAGTCTCACTGGAAACACTGGTTGTACAGGCAACTTCAAGTTTGGAACTGGTTTGCAAGCAACTTCATGCTGGGGACTTAGCATAAATGTGGCTTAGTTTGTCATGACCCTATTCATTTACTTCATTTGTCATGATGCCATTCGTGCATCTACTGACCCCAAATGATACTCTTGAGTGCTTGAAAAAAGATAATTTTCTTGGTACTCAGGAGACTGCAGGCAAAATCATGATCCTAACACTGTACAATCATATTTGAACATTTTAGATTCAGTTCATTTTTAAGAAAAATATTTCCTACTGTTTTAATGAGCATTACTAAGTAACTCAGTCTCACTTGTTCCACAAATCTCAATTAGTCTCATGCACACTGGTAATAGGATATGAGATCATTAACCTGTAAATCATTGGTTCAAATCCTGAACAGGTCATTAGTGACTGGAAGGCATTAGTATCTAATGAGTGGTTTCATTCCAGTGGACAAACAGTCACCACTACAGCTGGCATTAGTAAATTATTTCAGTAGAGACCTAGAAAATGTACCAAGTCCAGACTTTTTTCTGCCAATCTGACATCCAAGCCAGTCTCCTTATTAAACTGTGAAAATAATGTTTCTTGCTCACTTTTTTTCAAAAGCAGCTCTTGAAATATTGCTGGGAAATGACATAACAGCAGTTTGCTAGTAATTTCTGTCCTGCCACTGAATTTCTGTCATTAAAAAAAAAAAAAAAATGGGAGAGAGAGAACAAGAAACATCCCACAGCTGGACATTTAATAAGTTCTCTCTCTCCTATGTAGATTACTTACCTTGATCAATATGTACAAAGCACAGAAGTCCCTGCTGAAGCACAGGGGATGATGACAAATGCAATTGCTCACCACTCTCCCAGCCAGTCCCAAAGCAGTGGCTGCTCCAGCCCAGCCAACTCCCCACCATTTTTCAAGTATTTTTTCACAGTGCCATATGGTATGGGACATTCCTTTGGCCAGTTTAGGTTGGCTCTCCTAGTTCGGCCCCCTCCCAGTCCCCTCAGAGGCCAGGCAGCATGAGGAGATGAAATGTCCTTGGCTCTGTGCAGCACTCCTCAGCACCAACTAGAACATCAGCATGCTATCAGTACTGTTTTTCTCCCAAAGCCAAAGCATAGCGTCATACCAGATGATATGAAGAAAATCAGCTCTGTTCCAAATGAAAACAGGATACCTTTGGAAACGGGATCCGAGGACTCCCAAGATTCCTGTATGCTTGTACGCATTAGGCTTAGTCAAAGAAAGACATAATATATTTTCTTAAGCAAGACCAGAATTAAAAAGGCCAAAAGTCCCCAAAACTGTGATATGTTGTAGGAGAAAATTAGAAAAATTAAGGATACTGTGAAAACCCAGAGCACTAAAAACTTTTTCTTTTTTTTTAATTAAAATGAAAACGGGCAATAGACCCCCAGTTGCCAGATCTTTATGGGCTGCCATCTGACCATGCAGGTAGCAGTGTAGTGCAGACATTTTCATGTATTTACAGTAAGTTATTACATGAGTCAGAAGTCATAGACTGACCTTTGCAGTCCATTAATTTTATTTTTTCCTCCTTTTCAATTAGTGTGAGACCTCGTGTCATTGTGGGTAATCCCAGGAGAATTGTAATTAAGTGTTAATATAAAGCCGCTGTGTGGTGGAGAGCTATGAAGCACTTCTGTCACCACGTGTTTATGGTAATGAAACCACAATGAAGATTTTATCGCTGAGTAAAACACTTTTGAATGTACAGTCACTGACCTGCAAACTGTTCACAAGCTGGATGTGTTAGAACATTTGCCTGAAGATCTCTCGCAGATGAGAAATAAAGCAGGGTGGTTCTGAATAGGATTTAACAAACTAATCATTGCAAACTACAAGTTCTGCAAATTGCCATCCTTTTTCCTCCTGCTGCACACCGGGCTGAGGTATTCAGTATGCAAAATCCAATTAAGAAATAGTTCTAGGGTACGTGTATTGTAAGTTACTACCTGTCAAAAGCAGTGAATCAGGTCCCTGTTTCTTCTGTTCTTGTAAAACAGGACTGGGTGAACACGCAGAAAATATCACTCGTTGAGTATTAATTGCAGAGGCAACAAGAGAAACTGGAACAGCATTTGCATTTCTTCCTCTTACCTGCCAGCCACTCAATCACATCTTCAGACTCTGTACTAGTACAGAACCGCATCACTCAGCAGTGCAGCCACAGGGGAAATGTCTTATTATGGGCTCCAAAGCTCTCAGCGTGCGTCTTCATACGACACATAGAAAGTCTGAAGACTTTCTGTGCAAATATTAAAGACATCCAATAGAACTTACTGTTTACCATAAGGCTCACACCACAAAAAGACAGTGAAAGGAAAGAGAGCCAGTGTAGCTTTGGATATGTAGTACTTTTCCTCCCTGCTGGGATTCCCATAGGAGAATGACTTTGTGCTGCTTGTGGGATCTGTCATCTGTTCTTGCAACTGGGTGGAGGGCAAGGGCAGGTTTAGGAAGGCCACACATCCACTACACAATGCACCATGAGCATACAGACAGGCAGCAGCTAGCCAATGCTCACACCTGGAACTGCTGCTCCCTTGCCTGGCTTCAGAGGGCTGGAGCACCACTCCTATGGAGAAAGGCTGAGGGAGCTGGGCTTGTTAAGTCTGGAGATGAAAAGCCTCTGGGGATACCCCATTGCAGTACTTAAAGGGAGCTTATAAACAGGAGGGAGACTGACATGTTACAAGGTCTGATAGTGATAGGACAAAGGGAAATTATAGAATCATAGAGTCATAGAATGGCTTGGGTTGGAAGGACACCAAGGATCACCAAGTTCCAACGCCCCTGCCACAGGCAGGGCCACCAACCTCCAGATCTGATACTAAACCAGGCTGCCCAGAGCCTGTTTTAAAATAAAAGAGGGGAGATTTTTTTTTTTTTTTACTCAGAGGGCAGTGAGGCCCCGGCACAGCTGCCCAGAAAGCTGTGGTGCCCCATGCCTGGAGGTGCTCAAGGCCAGGTTGGATGGGCCCTGGGCAGTCTGAGCTGGTGGGGAGCAACCAGCCCGTGGCAGGGAGTTGGGGTCGGGTATGTTTTGAGTTTCCTTCCAACCCAAACCATTCTGTGATTCTATGATTTTAACATTCCCTCCCCAGTGTCCTAGGTCATGTTTACACTAGGACCAGGCTCTGAGGGGCAATGTTGCTCTGAACATGGCAGGATAAGGCCCTCCTCACCTTCATAAAAATAGATCATTCCACGTTCCACAGTGAGCAGTTAATCTTCAGAAGCATAACCTATATTTTCTGAAGAAAAGAAAGAAAGAATACTCTGCAAATTGTTATCTCTGGCATGTTTTTCCTAAGCAGTCTGATTATATTAATAAGACATAAGAAGACATATACATTAAAAATCCTGCATTTAAAACTTATGTTGTCTGATCTACAACAATATGACAAATCCAAAAAAAAAGTCAAAGTTGCAGATATTTTTACCTCAGAAAAAGAATAGAAAACTAATACACAAACTGAAGACAGCAGAACTGTCTCCGGTTGAAATTCGTAACTTGTGTTGCATTAAATCAGGCAATTAACTTTATAATCTCGAGGCACAAAGGCTGATACTTCTTGGTTTTTCTTGTTTCCTTAGGGCTTGGCAGTGACACAGACACAGCTCTTGACAGAGGGTAATGTTTAGCTATGCCACGTTAGGAAGGAGCCTCAGGAGGAATTCACAGGTTCCTATATTTTTTCTTGCTCAGAGGGAAAAGCTTTTAACTCTATGCTTGAAAAAGGTTCTTGCTTCTCCCTTTGTTCAGATTGAAGCTGCTCAACTAAACCAAACCAAAATAGAAGGGGAGGTCAACAGATCTGTGCCTGCTCTCTCTTCTACTTGCCCACACATGAAATTGAACTGGGCTCTTGTGGACCACACCATCATGCCACCATTGCCCTCATCTGGTGGGAAAATGGGAAGGTGCTGAGATGTAATACCGCTGCTGCTTTTCCTATGCAGTTTGGGATGCCTCTCACATAACATGAGCCATGTCCTCCACTCTCATCCTGTCAAGCATCAGACAGAGCTAAGCACTTTGAAGGAAGTTTTGTTCCCACAACGCAACAAGGATGATCCTGTTAGAGTGCCCTCTGTTTGTGTCTGTAAAGCTTAAACTACATGGAATCTGAAAAAATGAATGTCAGATTTTATGTTTCTTTTATAAAAATAAATCAGATAAATGCATTCATATATACCCATCCTGGAGCAGGCACCAGACCCTGTACCTGAGTCTGTTTGGTAAACCTGAGAAATGCCAAGTCAAGCAAATAAAAACAACAAACTGCTTTTAAAGAGCTGCATATTCAAGCTGCTACTGGGTAAATGCATGCCTGATCACGGAGAAATAAAAGTGTCATACAGAGCCAGTAGTGGCTTAGTTACAGAAGATGTCATTGAAGCAACCATAGGACAAATGGGCTAAAAGCGATTACAGCAAACAGCCATGTCCTGCCTCTCCAACTTGACTCCACAAATCCCCCTGCATCTTTACAGTGGGACCAGAGTAGCTGCAATTGTCATGTTTTATTTAGCCATAAAATATACAAGGAATAACAAGGCAGAGAGAATTTGTATATAACATGTATCAAACACAAGGAAAGCATTTCCTCCAGTTCCCACACACGCACCCAATTTTGTGATCTTTAGATTTAGTGTCATGTGTTAACTTATATTTGATTCCTAGGTTAAAGCAAGAGCTTTAACTTTGATGGTTGGTATTTTAAAAGGAGAACAAAGGAAGTCTCCCCTCCCCTAAATTTTTACTCAAGTACATACAGTCATGCTGATGAAACTGCTTCCTCTAAAGCTATCAAGGGCAATCATAGGAAACAATTTGCAGAATGAGAACGAAAAGTAAGCCAGACTGACATCAAACGTGAGTGTGCTCATGTCCTTGCAAGGACAGGTCACAGAATGGCTGAGGTTGGAGGGACCTCTGGGTCCATCTGGCCCATCCTCAGCTCCAGCAGGGAAACCCAGACTAGGGGGCCCATGACCATGTCCAGGCAGCTTTGGGAGATCTCTGAGAAGGAGACTCCACAGCCTCTCTGAGCAACCTGTGTCAGTGCTCCGTCACCTGCACAGCACAGAAGTGATTTCGGGTGCTCAGAGGGACCTTCTTATGTTCCAGTTTGTGCCTGTCACCTCTTGTCCTGACACGGGTCATCACTGAAAAGAACAAGGGAACAGAAGTCTTACTTCTGAGCTGTGGAGCTCTCTCCAAGATCCCAGCATGAATAGCACAAGCATGCCAGGAAAAGAAAAAGAGATGCTGAATATTTAGTAAGATAGAGAGAGTAAAGTAGTAATATTTAGTAAGTAGAGAGTAAATGAACCACTTGAATTCCAAACAGGATTTGCAGGGGGAGAGGTCAATGGCGTTTTCCAGGTCAGCTACAAAATTGTAAAATTTATGACCTGAAGGCCACAATTCTGGAGTCAAAAGTCCAAAACAGTTGTGTTGCTTTGACATTACAAGTCTCAGTTGCATAAGCAATATTCATAGTCATTAAGGATATAAGAGATTCCCATGCCAGCTCTTGCTAGATAACGAATCCTCACCAGTGAAGCATTCACATTCAGCAAAAGTAATATCTGAATTTCACTTATTTCCCCTATGCATGAACTGACTTCTACATTTGTTATATCTCTGGAATGTATGCATTGTTAGATCTTTGTACATAACCATCACTGTGGTGTTCAAATGCTGTTCATTTTGAACCAGAGTGCATTACCTAACAAAGCTTGCTTGGCTTTGCTCTCTCTCCTCCCTGTATTGAAGTGAGTTGTCTAACTATTTTAAATATTATTCAAATATTTTTCTCATGGTGTTAGGAGGACTTCTATGCTTAAGATCGACATATAGTATAAGGTGATGCTCTGGCACTGCTGCCCAGAGAGCTGTGGTGTCCCACCCCTGGAGGTGCCCAAGGCCAGGTTGGATGGGGCCCTTGGCAGTCTGAGCTGGTGGGGGCCAACCAGTCCATAGCAGGTGGTTGGAGCTTGATGATCTTTAAGGTCTCTTCCAACCCAAACCATTCAATGATTCTATGATATATGGTGAGTTTTAATTTATCCTCTCCGTTAGTTATTAGAGATTGAACAAATTTTTGACCACTGAAAATTCATTTACACTTCTTCCAACAACTTCACACAGCTGTGACGCTGCACGGACCTTTCTTGATCCACATAACCAGGAGTGTTACCTGCACTGGTGCTTTTGAGATCTGACTTCCATTATTCCAAACTGATCTTCCTCAACGCCAATGGCTGCTGCACAGGGCACAAAGCAGAGATCCACCATAGGGTTATGTTATCATCCACTGACCAGAGGCAGGTACAGAAGTTTGCCTGAAGTGTTGTAAGCTCCGGTTTAGGGCTCATCAGGCCCATCCACCAGCTGACAGCTGCACGTCAGTCATCTGTGCTTGCTCTCTCCAGATTGTGCTGCTTTCACCACTCCTGAAGCAGCTGTTTACTCTGCAGATTGCCACAACCATTAGTCCCTGCAGACGCAGACAGCAGCTTTTCAAATTTGCCCACGAGCCGACTTTGACTAGTCTTTCCCAAGGGGTCGTTTCAAAATGCAGACCTGTTTCTGCTTGCTGATATTTTCTCCTAGGCTGTTAAATGATTGTGTGCAAGCTTCCATCTGTTTTACCCTTCAGCATCGTTCTCTTTCACAATATAGCAAAAGTACCCTTGGCAAGGCACCGCAGCAAAGACCCTTATCTGCAGAAAAGGTGGATTCATGACAACAGCAGGGAAAGCTTCCCGTGATGTTCACACCTTAATCCTGCCCTAGAGACCTTCCTGCCATTGTTGTTCTCTTGTTAACGGCAGTTGTCAACAGCTGACCATTTCCCCAGCACAGATGGACTGCGGGTATCAGTAGCCAAGGGTTATTGCTAAAGCCAGTCATTGGTTTGTCTTCAGTTTGCAATTTGTGCTCAAACTCTTGCATTCCAGCAGCTTTTGCTCCACATCCCATGCTTACATCAGCTGGTGCCAACATCTGGCCCAAAGTCAAGAGCTCAGGTCCAGCTGAATCAGTACAGACCACAGCAATTTCTCTGCTGCACAGGAGCATCCTGAGCTCTGCTCCAAAACGAAGCAGTTTGTCAATTTAATTCCAACCCACAACATAATGCTTCTGGATGCTATGCCAAACGTCCCATGTGCTAGCAGCAGCTCTGTGACCTGGCTGGTAGGGAACTGCATGGTCAGGGATAGGCTGGGAAGGACCCGGAGAGGTCGTCTAGATGCAGAAAGAGATTAAGTGGGCTTGCAGTGGCAAGCAGCACAAGCTTTCCCCAAAGCAATGAGTATGGTGAGCTGCTGCTTGCACCAGCGAAGAAACAGAGCCATTAATTTTTCACCTAAGATGTTATTTTAAATGTTTTGTCAGACCAGAAACTGGTCCAAAATTAAGTGCTTCATCAGCACTGGTACTACCACCATTAGCTGTACACAACACTGGGTGCTCAGTCAGGCTGAATCTGGGGTAGCCATTAGCCCTATGGTGCCTGATCAGAGTCACTGTCTTATTAGGAATGAGAAGAAAACAAAGGGTGCCATGTTTATTTTATTTGGTATACACCAATTAAAATGGAAGAAAGGTTTGTCACATTTCTTTCCTTGGATTTGTTTTTACATTTGCTGCTGTGAGACAGAAATAGTACAGTTTAGCTCTGCGGTGTTATCCCAGGGTAATGCAGCAGAGAAATCAAAACCAAGGACATTGTATCAGAATAATGGTATCAAAGATCTCTGTCTTCGTAGGAGGTATTGCTGAAAGTGAGGTTTGACGTGGTGTTTTAAATGAGATCTATACAATTTGCAACAAAAGTGCCGGAATGGTTTATTTCATTTTTTTCCTCTTCGTGTATTATACGTGCCTTTCATCTATAAAATCCCCATATGTCCCAAAGGTCTCCATACAACGCACCATTCTGAATAAAAAACAGTGATGTTAAAATAAACAAAACACCGTGCTTGGGCTGAACTCGGAGGGTGCTCAGCTCCAGCTCCCTGCACCCCTCTGCTCACAGCGCGCACAGAAGAAAGGTGAGGACAGAGTTAAAGTTGTCATGACAACTTTGCCTCCAAATTATCTGCCTTTGGTAAATGGGCTACTTTGAGCTATACGTTGCTCAACAAAGCTCTTGACAGGGAATGAGTTTCATAGAAGCAGCTTGACAGATCAATAACTAGGTTTTAATTTTAACAAGAATGCATTATGCATATACATAGCCAGGGAGAATAATGACTGAGCACGTGACGAATCTGAGCATCAGCTAAAACAGATGACTTTGTGTCTTTGATCAATGCAGTTATGCTAGCAAGATTTTTTTAAATTTTATTTTATTTTTAGAATTCCTCACCCTTCATAACGAAAATAGGTGATATCTGCAAGAGTAAAGATGACATATTCATTTGCCATGTAGCGTCTCAAACACTGCCAAGCTATTTCATTTGTTCCGTTAGGAGCATAATCAGAAACTGCCTCCTCCCAGAGGAAATAAGATAAGCTCTCAAATACTGCAGAGACTGATCTGCAGTGGGAATTGTGTATCAAATCCCTTTGCATAGCATTAAATAATATTTCCTCAAGTGTGCTTAACTTCTGGGCTTGGCATAGATCACCTGCACTTGTATTATTCCTTGGAGCAGATCTTTTGCTCCAAGCACCAATTTTGTACAGTTAAAAAAAGCAACACAGGACACAGGGAAGCCTTCATCTCCTGCTCTGTGTTTTTGAAAGCCCTCACCAAAGAAACAAAAAGTTGTCGTCTGACCTTGGAACAGATTTATCTTGCAAAATATGATTTCAAGTGGTAAAGAGTGATCTCCATAAAAGCATTTTCTCTGAACTACTTTCAAAATCATAATTCAGTCCTAAGTCCTAAGTCAGACAGGGACAATCCAGAACCTGTGCAAACTGGTGAGCTCAAATTCCTTTCTAATTTGACTTTTCCTATCTACTCCTGGAAATGTCATCCAAACCTGCTGATAAGAGAAAGCCAGAAAAGAACTGCCAAAGCATTATCTTTGTTTTCTGATGTGCTCAGATGGATAATCCTCATCCAGGAGAGCCTTTCCTGAGAGAGGATCTCTGCCCTATGCCCAGTGCTCACAGCCCACAGCTGTGATTCCTGAGCACCACAGTAATTTGCTTAATAAGGGAAGAGTAACCACTACAGAACAACGTGTATAGGATCAAAGAATAGCTGGAGTTGGAAGGTACTGTTAAAGGCTATTGAGTCCAGCTCCCCTGCAGTGAACTGGGATGCCTACAGCTCTATCAGGTGCTCAGAGCCCCATCCAGCCTGACCTTGAGTGTCTCTAGGAACAGGGCATCCACCTCCTCTCTGGGCAACCTGTGCCAGTGCCTCACTACATTTATTGTAAAAAACTTCTTCCTTCTATCCAATCTAAATCTCTCTTCTTTTACTTTGAAACCATTTCCCCTTATCCTGTCACAACAGACCCTGCTAAAGAGTCTGTCATCTTATTTCTTACAGCCCCCCTTTAGATACTGAAAGGCCACTCTCAGGTCTCCCCAGAGCCTTCTCTTGCCCAGAGTTACCAACCATCAGTAACCCCACATCCCGCCCAAATTTCCTTTTAGTTCAAGGAGAGGGGGTATTCTTTTTAAGTAGATCCACAGACCAAAATCTCCACTGCTCCGCATCAGACCTACAGAAGTCCACTTTTTCACAGCTACCTTTTTTGCATCTCACTAAGCATTGGATGAGTACCCTGGGATTAGATAAAGGAGATTACCCAAGGGCTGTGAAAAGGCTGAATCGCCTCCCCTGGGGGGTCCCAGTAATTTGGTTAATATGTGTGGCTGTAAAAAGCTGTTGAAATGATGGTGCTAAAAAGCTGAACAAGCACTGCAAGGAAAAGGCTGGCTGAAACAAGTGAACCATGAAAAGAAGGTGAAGACGAACTGAAGAATTAAAAAAAAAAAAAAAAGAGAGAGAGAGAGAGAGAGAGAGTGAGAGAGGAAATATAGAAGGCAAAGAGGAAGACAGCTGAAAATCATCTGATATATGGATTTTCTCCTTGCCTACATTCTCTTTCTCCTTCCTCCTCCCTATTCCAACTTCCCTACTTCACTTATACTTCTTCTTGGCTTCTGCTGTCTGTTCAGCATTACAAATCCTCATGCTGGGTCTCATGAAGTCAAGTAGGCTCAGCAAAGATCACCAGCTCAGCCTACCCCTGGTGTAACCTCACCTGGATCCACAAAGTTACATGGGGGATGAGCCAGAACCTGTGATGTTTTCTGCAGCTTTCAACATCAGGCTCTGGAGCTCTGTAATTCTGAGCTGATGGTACATTCTGAAGGGTTTTCTGAACACTGTTGTGGAGAAAGGAAAAATATGAGCTCCTTGGGTGGCTTTCATCACGATACTTGCACTAGAGCTGCCATAAATTTGAACAGCTCCCATGTTTCTTACCCAAGATTCATAACAGCTCTAAAAACACTGCTATACTTCACCATGTTGAAAAGCAAGTTTTTCCATAGCTGGGGAAATCTATTTTTCTGGGGCAGTGGTGAGGAACACAATACCCCTTAGAGCACTTTAACAGAAGAAATACTCAGATCCTTGGAAAGCCTTTTGCAATTTCTACTTTTTTACCTACAAACTCTCTGCAGTTGTTTATTCGCGAGGCGATAATCCGCTCTCTCTTGTCTCAGTGAAAACTTCTTCCTGGGAGATAAAAAATAGTTTCTCTGAATCTGCTGTGTTGCTTGTGAGTAGCAATAACCAACTCGCATCAAGGCCGTATTCTTTTTATCGTTATTTGTAGCGCAGTAGTGCTGGGAGCCCCTTGCTGGCACTGGATGTCGTTCTGTTGGTGTCAGGTATATGTGGGATAAGAGACACTGACCAGACACACTGCGTTCCAATTGGAAGGAGTGGGGAAAAAAAGTGAATCAGAAAATAAGAAAAAAGACCTCAAGAGGTCATCTAGTGCATGTTTGGTTGTGCGGCAGGCTCTCTTATTGCTGAGCGGCTGCTGCTATTGGTAGTTTCCTCTGTTTTATACATGGAAAATTAAGGGATCATGTTGTGCTGAAAGTTTAACCCAAATCTCATAAGTCCTAGTTGATACGGTCCATGAAAATATTTTATGCTAACTGATCTTGGGGGTCTCTAAGGAAAACAGTCATAAACTTTGCTACTATGAACCAGTGAGCTGAAGTAAAGAAATTCTAGCTAATACCAACCATTTTTATTTGCTATTCTGCACTCGTGCATACTTGTAAAAAAGCACAAAGTACACAAATAGCTGTATATATTAAAATATCTCTACCTCATTTATCACACTGCAGTAGATATTCATTTCTCCCTCACTATCCATAGGAAACACTATTCTGTGCCATGTACAATATATAAAAGTCAAACTGTACAAAAATTCACAGGAGATAAAGTACTAAGATCAGAAGCACCATATCCCTGACAGAGACTTTTTACACATAGCAATGCATCTTTTTCCATGAATTCTGCCTGTCCCATGGAGAAGTGTACATGCTCAGGATCAGATAAGCTCATCCTTTTAGTCAGTTACATCAGATACCAAGTTTTCTGTTTCAGTGCAGAACAAAAAATAGTTTCAAGTTACAGGTACTTTGCTTTTCCCTTTCTATCATCATGTTATCATTTCTTTTCAGGGCCGAAGTGTAATCACCTTCTTTCATAGGTTACTGTTTCTACCTTCTATTTCAAATAAGTTTCATACATTGATGCAACCTAGGCAAGATTTATATGGCTTTCCTTTTTAATATAGATCTTTCGATATGTTGCTGAATGGGCTGTTCTCAAGTATTGCTATCTAACTGCAAATGACAGTGCTGTTTGTCATTTCCCCCTGAATGCAGCCATCCAGATTTAGAAATTACACTAATTTGAATTTAGAAACCATGAAGTATAAATGTGTTCCTATCAAGAATGAATAAAAATTAAATGAATGTTTATTTTATATCTCGAGTACCTTTTACATTTGCCTCCATCTATGACATCCAGATGAAAATCCCCAGGAAAATAGAAGCTATTGCAGAAGAATTCTTCTAAAGAAACCACATAGAAGTTGAAAATTGCAGTTAATGAAATGCAGATCATGTGAAATAAAAATATAAGTAATTACACTTAGTCAAAAAACTAATGCAGCATCTCTCCATTCAAAAAAAATCTTGTTTATTTTTTAAGCCAACACAGTTTGAAAGAACTTCCCAACAGATTTGAATTCTTGCTATGAAAAAATGAACAATACTTCAATGTATTATTTGAAATAATTGCATCCAAAGGTTTTCACACCACAAAAAATATAGTCTATATATTAAAATTTAAATAAACAAACCAATGTCATAGATTCCTTGACATTAAATTTCAGTTTTCACTTATTTTCTTTCCAGCATGGAAGTGAGAGCACATTTCATAGCTGTCGAATTTCCTATCAGATAATAAGTCTGCTTCCAATTTTAAAGTAATACTTACTTTTTACTAGCTGAGTAGTTCCTTCCACTAGCAATTCTTTTCTCCAGGCACAAGCTTCCACAGTTAGCAAAGCTGAATATTAGAACAGGCAATATACTTAAACACAGTGGAAGTTAATGTAGCCGTGCTACAGGAATATCCTTTGTTGCTGACAGTGCACTATGAGTGAGAGGAACATTAAATCTCTCTCCCGAGATATAGAATTGAGTTACCCTATAGTTTTTTGAGAAAGATTCACATCTGACACAGACTGGTATTATCCTAATGACTCAGAAAGGCTAAGCCTGTTTACATCTGTTGAGGCATTGATGTCATACACGTATATGCTTGAGGCTGAACCAACAAACCCACTGTGATGATGCTTTAAGATGTACTTTTCTGTGCATTTTCCTTTAAGAGAAGAGACCCAATCATAAAATCATAGAATCAATGTATGTTTGGGGTTGAAAGGGACTTTAAAGATTGTCTACATCCCACCAGCTCAAGCTGCCCAGGGCTCCATCCAACCTGGCCTTGAGTACCTCCAGGGATGGGGTTGCCACAACCTCTCTGGGCAATCTGTGCCCTCTGAGTGAAATATTCCCACCTGACATCTAATCTAAATCTCCCCTCTTTTAGTTTAAAGCCCCTTTGTCTTATCACTATCAGACCATGTAAAAAGTTCATCTCCCTCATGTTTCTGTGTCCCCTTTAAGTACTGAAAGGACACAATGAAGTCCTCCTGGAGTCTTCCCCTCTCCAAGCTGAACAAACCCAGACCCCTCAACCTTTCTTCGTAGGAGAAATGCTGAAACCCTCTGAACCTCCTCGTGGACCTCCTCCAGCTCCACATCCTTCCTGTAATGGGGGTCCAGGCCTGGGCCCAGTACTCCAGATGGCTCCTTGTGGAGGCCCCTGAACAGAGGAGGACCATCACCTCCCTCACTCTACTGCCTACTCTATTGATGCAGCCTAAGCTACAGTTAGTTGGATTTCTGGGGTGCGGTATTTCACCAAATACACATTCACAAACTTGATGGTCTTACATATCTTTTCCTAAGGGTGAGAGTGAACTGTCTTGAATAATATTTTAAAATATCATGAGAGTACTCTCTTTATGTAATAATTTAGATCAAATGTTGAATTAGATCAGAATTAACACTACACATGTACTCAAATTTGGATTTATTATTATTCACATGAACAGACCCAATGGGATTGTAAATATTCCAGCCAGGAGGAAACCTAGATCCACGGGGCAACAGAGTTAAATACATAAATAAATAAGAACTTCAGGGTAGAATTCTCCCTTGTCCCTTCCTTGCAGGGTAATTATTTTTCTCCAGGCCTGTTCTCAGTCCAGCAAGCTTGCTGAGTTATAATAAATAACATGGTCTCTTCTGGGCTCCTAAGAAAAAGTTTTCCATCCCTTCTGTGCCTGTTCCTTGTTCTTGTCATCAATCTCTCAGCATGACAAGTTACTTTTAAAGCTGGGAAGCTCTCTCTCTTTCCAGCTAGAGAAAGAACCAGAGAGTAGCAGTGAGGCCAGGCTGAGAGACAGACCTCTTCCTTGCTGCCCAGCCAAGTCCTTTGCACAGGAGATGTCCCTAACCACCACCCCAGGTTCTCTGTCATCCACAGATACTACTATCCTTGCAGTGGGATAGCACAAATTCAAATCTTTATCTGTAGTTTAGAAACAACTTTCACTGTAGATTAATGGAAACACTCTAGAGCAAAGGAAGAAAATAACTTTAAATGAGAGAATGAAGAACTTTCTCTGAAGGATCAAAGTGGATGAATGGCTACCTAGGGGTGGAGGAAATCTGAAGCTATGAAGATTATTGTTCGTTATTGATGGATGCTCTCAAAACACTAAGACTTAATCTCATTATCCAACCTCTGGGAATACTCATAGTGATCCTGTGGTTTATTTAAGCTCACAGAAGCAAATGGCTATAGGTATTTTTGACCAGACCACTAATTTGTGTTTCTGGGAAACAACAGAGTCAAAGTGTCCAGTATCACTCTTTTACTTCTTTCTGTTGAGGTCAATAGAGGCGAAGTCCCTCTTAAAAGAGCAAGATTTGCCTTGAGAGTTTGATCATGCAAGACTGTAGTGCCATCTCAGGAATACCTATTAAAAAAAAAAATTTGCAACTAATCATATTGATTTTAGAGGGATTATTCACATGCAGGAGTTTGAACACAATATCTGTGCCAGTGGGAAAAAGGTGCATAAAGCACAAACTTTATACTGTGTAGGTGTGCTATTTAACACATAACCTTGCCGTTTCAGGATTGCAAGGCCTGATTGTAATCAGTTGCAGTTGCAGTACAAGACTCTGCCACACTACCATTGCTGGTAGAGAAGTTTCTTCTTTGGTTACCTAGATGAAGGCTATTATTTAAAGTATTAAACAACTTCATTCTGTTCCCGTTGTCACAAGTTGGATATTTAGCTGACAACAGTAATGTCTGTAGGTAAGCAAATGGAGAATCATTACAGGCTCATTTAAAAATGTATCTTTGCTGTATCTGAAAAAGAAATTGGCATAGGTTAATCTCCTTCTGCTTAGAGGAGAAATAAGCAGAGAGATTGCCTGCAGCAAAATTAAGAAACAATTTTCTCTTCTCACAGTTCCTATTTTATCTCATCTTTCCATTTCATCCTGAAGCCGCTGCCGATAGTGTTAGTTGTGAAATTAATGTCTTGCCAGAATGGTGAGAAAAGACTTTTAAACAGTGAGATCTATTAAATTATGCAGTAATTTCCACAAGGGAAAGGATGGGAGTTTTATTGCTTAAGTAGTTTGAAAAATGGAAGGATAGATCAACAAAGGAAGCTGCAGAGCTCTGCACCTGGGGAGGAACAACCCCAGGCACCAGAACATGTGGGGGAACCCAGTTAGAAAGATGCTCTGCAGAAATGGGTCTGGCAGTCCTGGAGGGCACCAAGTCGAACATGAGTCCTCAGTATGCCCTTATCTGGGCCGCATTAGATGAAGTATCACAAGCAGGTCAAGGGAGGCAATCCTTCCCCTCTATTCAGCGTTGTTGAGGTTGCACCTGGAGTCCTGTGTGCATTTCTGAGCACTCCAGTATCAGAGAGATCCAGATATACTGGAGAGAGTCCAACAGAAGGCCACCAAGATGTGAAGGGACTGAAGCACCTCTCCCATGAGGAGGGGCTGAGAGAGTTGGGATTGTTTAGCCTGGAGATGAGGAGGCTCAGGAGGATTCTGACTTTTGTCCAAAGCTCTGTCTAACTTTTTCCCTTTAATCAAAACAAATTACATCTGTCTGTAAACAACACTGGCTCTCCTGGCCTAATTTTATATTCTTCTTTTTTTTTCTTTTTTTTTTCTTTTTCTTCTTTTTTTTTCTTTTTCTTCTTCTTTTTCTTCTTTTTTTCTTTTATTTTCAAGTATGTTGTCTTATTATTCTGTCTCAGTAAAAATCTCCCAATAGATTTTAAAATGTATATAACCTTGGGAAATCTGCTTGAACATTCACGAGAAATGGAACCGACCATTTATAGGGATCTCCTTCAGCTTCAGATGAGTACTTCCGTGAGTGTAAAGGAAAATCAGGGAGGAAGGGAGAATATTTTCTGTTAATTTGTCTTCTCTGCATCAGTTATCTTAAGTTAATGCACACAAGCAGCTCTCTTTTGGTTAGAGTAAACCAAGTCATTCTGCAAAACCACCACAAACTAACACAGACTTGTTTTGATTAACAAGAGAATTATGGTTTTGTTCCAGATGCAGTAGCTCATGCACATTACTGGCTCGAGTGTCAGCAGCATTTGATCTCAAAGCTCTATCCAGCAGGCCATCTGGATTGAGCTCACAGACCATTTAACATGAGCTAGAAACATTTATCAAGACAATAAGGCTTTCAAACTAGGGGCTGTCCAGGAGTATGAGGCTTGTCATGGCACCAGCATTAGCACTAGAAGATGCCAGCACGTTGCTCCCATTCCTTACCCATTGTCTGAAGGCAACTCTCCCTGGGGTGGAAGTTTCTGTCAGACAGCACAAATGAGAATACGGCAGGTAACTATAATCAATGAACAGAAATATGCTTGCGCCTGATAAGGCTTCTTTGCTTTTCTGGATTGGGTCTGCCAGCACAGATCAGTCAAGAGATGAGACAAACAGCTGTTATGTCACTGTCAGGAATAAAAGCCCATATAGCACACCCTTGGTCCCACCTTCATTGATACCAGATATGTGCATTACTGAACAGTAGAAATTTGATCTGCATCAAACAAGAACATATGATTGTATTTCTGTCATTTTAGAAAAAATGATGTATGACTTACATCAGCACCTTGCTACTTGCAAAAGAGAGTCAATAGTTGCTCCATCATAAAGGAGAATGATATCATTTCTGCTCTGGAGGAGTCCACTGGCACAAAGACATGCCTTCAAAAGGAAGAAGCATTATATTTGAACTGGTGGATGAATTTGCTTCAGTTCTGTGTTTTTACCATATGTCCGTGATGGATTTGATCTGATTTAATCTTGCAAAGTGAAGTTTTAAGCCACAGCTTCAGTGTCATAAGTGCTCAATATTGTATTAGACTTGCATAATCACTGGCAATTCTAGCTTTGAGGCAGTACTTGTAGGATGCATATGGGTTTCATGGAATCATAGAATAATTTAGGTTGGAAAAGGCCTTAAGGTCATCAAGTCCAACCATCAGCTTGATTTTCCAAGTCCCATCCCTAAACTATGTCCTTTAGTGCCATGCCCACACATCTCAGTGATATTTACTTCAGAAGTCAATAAAGTAGAGATCTATAAGCAGGCCATCTTAACCTCCCATGATAGTAAGGGAAAAAGAAAAGGAAGATGTGAATTGCCTTGTTTGTTTTAGAAGCCCTTTTCACAACATGATGACTCTAACCCTAGAATTCACCATTCCTCCATGCTGACCTGAAAGAGACACACATGTATTCAATTGAATCCTACTAGTGCAAATTAAACTAGCAGTCCCTTTATTGTAGATGTCTGTAGGTGGTCAGATGGCTGCTACTTTTCTGTGGCTGTAGAATTTGACAATATTTTGTCCTTTAAATGAACGTAAACCCTTCTTCCCAGAAGCTTATAATTCACCTTAAAGGATTACCAGACATACTTTTATCTCCTGCTCTGGTGTGAAAACATTTCTTAAAGCAATCTGCTGGACAGTAAGAAATGTGGGGGGAGGATCATTGAGGGAACTCTAACAGAAGATTAAGTGGACTGTGAAATACTCAAAAATGGTAGTTATCAACCTGGATAACAGGATGCATCCTGTTCTAAATGGTGGTTGTGAGTCATTTAAACAATTAGGAAGGTTCAAATTTGTCAGTACAGCAATCCTAAAATTGCATTTAAAAATATCGTGCCAGGACATTGGGAATTATAATTACTAAAGAACATGCACCTAATTTTTTGATGGCTCTTTGATTTTTGCTAATCAACAACTGGAAGCACAACTAATATTTGGGATGTTATTAATGGGCTGGTGATCTGGGGTGCATCACTTACTCAGTACCTGACCAAAACCACTTTCAAGGTGACCAGTGCTCAGAACATTGGATGTTCAGCTGTTCCTAAATATCCAGGTATTTAAAGTGACTTGGATGCCTTTTAAAAACACTGAAGTCATCACTATAAGAAACACTTCAAGAATATTTGTCCGCTTACTTGCTTACATTTTTACCCAGGACTGGCAGACCTGCCTCTCAAGACAGATGGAGACAGATGGAAGCTCTCTCTGTTGGTGTGCTGAGCTGGACATACGCAAGCTAAATGCTCAGCAATTGCATAGCTGTATTAGCACAGCAGTGTCAACACAGCTATGCAACTTCTGGAGCAGAACAGATGAGGCACAGAGCTGTGCAAACACAGCCAAACAGTTTCTAGATAGCACTTGGTGTAGCCTAGGAAATATGAATTTTTTGCCATTAGAAGTAAAAAGGTCACATGTTTTTTATTGACCCGGCAGCAGAGGGTCTCAGGGTTTGTTTGGGTTTTTCCCTGGCCTAAGCCAGTAATTTGCTTGTTTTATTTAACTGAAGTAGCAAATGTCTAACGGTCAGGTTTGCTTTGGGTTATCTCTAGTTTATAGTGGTAAGTAGATTTCCTGTGTGGATTAAATTATCTGCGATCCTAGAATAAAATATAGCCTGCAGGAATGCAAACACAGGATGGTACTGGAGGTCCTCTTCTGTAAACACAGATCGGAGTGGTCAATCAGTGGTCACTGCAGGCATGCAACTGTCTAAACCTGCTCTGGAGATTAACTTCACTGTAGCTGCCCTGTAACCTGAAAAGAAGGACGCTGACATTTTGCCCTAAAACTTATTCACTATGAGACTCATTTCACTCAATTTTAGGTATCTACAGAGTAAGCATCTGTAAGAAGGCTGGGCAACTAATTCAGAAAGGGATGGTTACAACCAGAACATGTGAGCACGATTCTTACCTTGTGTTCATGCAGTATCCATTGTCTTTGTTTACAGAATATTTCAATAAGTAATTACCAATTGGACTGAAACCTTCGAAAACATGGCCCTAGGAGTTCACTGTAAAACTACAGTGTTAGAAGTATGGATATGGCATTTAGAAGGAATTTGCATTTATCAACAATAGTAACAGCGAATAAACAAAGGCCATAATTCCAAAGTTATTGCTGATTTCAGAATAAATAAATGGGAAGTATAGAAATTCAGCACTTCCTGAACTAGGGTCTTAACAAATAAGAAAGCCCAACTACCAGGTTCGTAATTGTGGAATCATAGAATCATTAAGGCTGGAATAGACAACTAAAATCATCCAGTCCAAACCCAGCCCGCCCTAACCATGCCCACTCACCACGTCCCTCAGTGCCACATCTCCGTGGTTTGTGAACATCTCCAGGGACAGTGACTCTACCACCTCCTTGGGCAGCCTGTGCCACTGCCTCACCACTCTTGCTGAGAAGATATTCTTCCTAATGCCCAACACGACCCTCCCTTGGGGCAGCTTGAGGCTGTCACTTGTCCTACTGCTGTTACCTGGGAGAAACCTCAAGAGCAAAGGGATGGCTGCAAGAGCAGAGGCAGAGCTACGCCAGCCCCATAGGAATGACATGCTTCATACCCACAGCTTTTATCAGATCAGCAGGGAGCACGTTCCTGATCCTGCATCCTGCCCCACCACTGGGCTCTGGCCATATGACTCAGGGCAAAACAGCTCCGCTCCACGCACATTTATAGCTCCATAAAAGACAACAATACTAACAATTTACTAACTTCTGGTAAAGACTGCCTTCTTGGGAATTGCCGATACCTCTACTTCAATGGGAAATAAATCTCTCCGGATGCTTTGCTCCACTGCTTTCTGAACACACGAAAGTGCTGCTGAAATTCCTAATTGCAAATTAGACTTTTGACAGAGGAAGGCAGAGCAGACGGATTGCAATAGCCTTGAAGTGCTTTTTTCTTCCCGATGGCAGAAGAGTTCATAATCCAGACAAATTAACTGATTGTAACAAACAGCATTAAGGCAGCGCTGCGCAGTGTTGTGTCTGGCAGCTGGTGGCCAGACACCAGAACATACTTACCCAATTAGCGCAGTCCCCCGTGCCGGCCAAAATGCACATTAAGAACAACTGAGACGTGATCTGGGACGGTTTGTGATCCGCGTGCAGCAGCTTTACAAGGTGGGCCAGTAAAGTGAGATTCTCAGTGGATGAGTTAGCTGGGGCTGTAATAAACCCAAACCTGCTGGAAGCAGCCCAGGTTTAGCTGAGCTGTCTTTTCCTGGCTTTGTAACACTTCGAGGAGATTGTGGAGGCATTTTGTGATTACTGATGCCCTTCTATACTTCCAAAAAATTGTTTCTTCACTGAATACATTTCAGATTATTCTTTTTTTTTTTTTTAATCCTGTCACTGTAATAATTACACTTAATGGAATAATTATTCTCAGTACTAATATAGTACCTTCCATCAGCTCTGATGACAAGTCCCAAACATTAATGAGTTACAGGTTTAATTTTCAAACACAGTTTCAGTGACTCAATAGCTCTAAAAATACACATTGTCATTTATCTATGTTCTCCACCCACAGGTTTAGGTACTTAATCCTAGTAATAGAATCATAGAATGGGTTGGGACTGGAACGAACCTCAAACATTACCCAGCTCCATCCCCCTGCCATGGGCTGGTTGCCCCCATAGCTCAGGCTGCCCAGGGCCCATCCAGCCTGGCCTTGAGCACCTCCAGGGATGGGGCACCACAGCTCTCTGGGCACTTCTGCCAGGGCCTCACCACCCTCTGAATAAAGAACTTCCTCCTAATGTCTAAATTTCCCCTCTTTCAGTTTAAAGCCATTCCCCCTTGTCCTACCACTCTCCGCCCACGTAAAAAGTGATTTTCAGTCACTCATATCTGAAAATGCAAGCAGTGGAGACTTGCTGAACAGGTGGAAAGAGATTACAGATCTCATGATGCTTAGTTGCGTGTCTTCACCAAACTACCACATTTCATCTTCTGCCTCAGTGATGCGAGAGAAACACATTTTATGCTGCTGTAGGATAGGAGAGCTCCCTTGCTAACAAAATGCCAGTACTATGTATGCAACAGAGAATCTGCAGGTCTAAGAGCAGCATTTTGTCTAATTGCCCATGGCTTGGGAAAATGGGCTGTCTTGGCTCTATACCTGTCAGAGGAGCTGAGTGGCAACAGCATCAGCAAAAGCAGACTTTCTTGTCACTTAAGACATCCGTTTAATTTCGGTCACAAGAGCAGCGCACCTTATTTTTGATGTGCAGTCTCACAATTCATTCTGAACTCTTTCGCAGCCCAGATATCCCTGAACTTAACTGGGAAGTTAAGTTAAGCCACTGCCCAAAGAGCTGTTATTAATGAATTGCGTTCTCACGGCGGTCATGAGGAAGCAGCAGTCAGATGCATGCCCTCTGCAGAAAGAAATGAAAATAGCTGCTGAGATCTTAATTTCTCTGATTCTGGTACTCTTTCTGCCTTATCTTCTCCTAGCGCCCCAAACCTGGAACATTTCACATTGTCTGTGAAATCAAAA